>NW_007729123.1:202492-203213 GCF_000696425.1 Galeopterus variegatus
CACCAAGTCAAGGGTTAAGATCCCCTTACCGGTCATCTTTTAAAAATAAATAAATAAATAAGTAAATAAAAATATTAATGTTATTACATTTTCTTTTTTTTTTTTTATAAGATGACCAGTAAGGGGATCTTAACCCTTGACTTGGTCATGTCAGCACCATGCTCTCCCAAGTGAGCCACGGGCTGGCCCTGATGTTATTACATTTTCTTTTGAGTACAGCTTTAGCCAAATTTCACAGGGTTTTATACATAGTGATCTCATTTTTGCATTTTTTCTAAATAGTCTGAAATTTCGGTCTTGATTTCCTTTATTATCTTGATCTGGATTATTTATTTATTTATAGACAGTTGGCCTGTACAGGGATCCAAACCCTTGACCTTGGTGTTATCAGCACCGTGCTCTAAGTGAGTGAGCTAATGAGCCAGCCGTTTAACTTTATATAGAGTGTCAAAATTTTTCATCTCCATGTGGCTTGATTTTCAATGTGGATATCTTTTCATTTCTATTCTCTATTTTGTTTTTGTTGCATTTTAGTTAAAAAACATAGCATACACATTTTCTTTCTTTCCTGATTTTTTAGAAATTAAAAAAAATACAGAAAATAATACAACTAACACCACTGTATCCACCTCTCAGATTTTATCTTTTTTTTTTTTTTTTTTTTTTTTTTTTTTTTTTTTTTAAAAAAGGCCCGGGAAGGGGATCTTAACCCTTTGTTTGG
>NW_007729123.1:204139-221047 GCF_000696425.1 Galeopterus variegatus
AATTTTTTTTTTTTTTTTTTTTTTTTTTTTTTTTTTTTTTTTTTTTTAAAAGATGACCGGTAAGGGGATCTTAACCCTTGACTTGGTGTTGTCAGCACCACGCTCAGCCAGTGAGCGAACCGGCCATCCCTATATGGGATCCGAACCCGGGGCCTTGGTGTTATCAGCACCGCACTCTACCGAGTGAGCCACGGGCCGGCCCAACCTCTCAGATTTTATGATTGTTAACATTTTTAGAGGTATGCTTCATCCTTGAAATTTAAATAAAGAAAAGAAAAAAACCTACGGGAGCGTTGAAGTTCCCTTTGTGTCTTAACCACATCCTGTGTCTCCTTACCCCACCCTAAATCCCCCACCCCGCCTTTCCTGAAGACAACACTACCATGAATTTGTGTGTACTATTCCGGTCTTTACTTTTTATAATTTTACATCCATATATGTATCCGTGAACAATATATAGTATTGTTTTGTAAATATTTCGTATACACCTGAAAAGTTGTTTAATGTTTTACAGATGTTAATTAGGTTAAGTTTATTGGGTAAAGTATGCATTCTCTATCAGTTATTGAGAAAGGTAGGTTAAAAATCTCCTACTATGATTATAAATTTGTCTGTTTTCCTTTTTGGTTGTGTCAATTTTTGCTTCATAAATTTGGAGGTTCGTATAAGGTGTACAAATTTAGAACTAATGTACCTTCCTGAAGGATCAATTCATTTATAATTTTGAAATGCCCCTTTTTATCTATAACAGTACTTCCTGTCTGTCTACTTTGTTTGATACTGTATCTACCAATCAGATTTCATAGTTAACATTTTAAAATATAGTCTTGTCTTCAAAATAATGATAAAGAGTAGTGCTGCATAATATATCTTTTTCTGAACTTTTCCTTTAGTCTTTTTGTGATCTTATATTTAAAATTATTTAAATATAATTGTGCAATCTTTTGCTTTTAATTGGAAATCTAGTTTTTGAATGTTTAATATAATTAATAATGTATTACCAATATGTTTGTGTTCAAATTCATCTTATTTTTTGCTTTATATTTCTCCCATCTGCTATTGTTTTCTTGTCCTCTTTTACATTAAGTATTTTTTTTATTATTCTGTTTTCTTTTTCTCTGTTAGTTTGTTAGTTATACATTCTTTTTTTATTCTTTTAGTAGTTATCCTAGACATTACAACCCACACCCTTGTCTTGTTATAGGATTATATAAATTGATATTTTTATCATTTTCTAAACAATACCAAGACCTTAGAACACAATAACTCCATTTTATGTTACTGTAATTTTTTTTTTTTTTTAAAGATGGCCAGTGAGGGAATCTTAGCCCTTGACTTGGTGTTGTCAACACCACACTCTCCCAAGTGAGCCACGGGCAGGCCCTATGTTATTGTAATGTATTTTAATTTTGGAAATATTTTTAACTACACAAGACATATTAACAGTGGTTGCTATAGTTGTTGTTATTATTACTGTCATATTCAGTCAATATTCATTTATTTTTATTTATTTATTTTTTTAAAGATGACCGGTAAGGGGATCTTAACCCTTGACTTGGTGTTGTCAGCACCACGCTCAGCCAGTGAGCGAACCGGCCATCCCTATGTGGGATCCGAACCCGGGGCCTTGGTGTTATCAGCACCGCACTCTACCGAGTGAGCCACGGGCCGGCCCTCAATATTCATTTAGATTTAATCTTACTTATCCTTCCAACTGATCTTCAATACTTCCTGCATATAACTAAGACCATTTTCCTTCTACCTGAAGAACGCTCTTCAGTGCATTTCTACTGGTGACTAATTCTCAATGTGCTTGTTCTATTCCACCTTCATTTTTAGAAGAACTGACATTTTTATGATTTTAGCCCTTCTGGAGGGTGTGAAATGTTATCTTATTATAGTTTAATTTCATTTACCCAAAGACTAAAGAAGTTAAAGACTTTTTCATGTTTATTAGCTATTTGTTCCTTCATTTGGGAAATGCCATTCAAGTCTTGCTTAATTTTGGGGGGGTCATCTTTTTCTTACCGATTCTTAGGAATGCTTTGTGTGTTCTGGATACAAGCCCTTTGTTGATTAAACACATTGCAAATATCTTCTCCTGGTTCGTGGACTGCTTTTTTACTCTTTTAATTATGTCTTTTGATGAGTGAGTACTTGATTTCAATGTAGTCCAATTTCTCAATCTTTTTCTTTATGATTGCTATCTTGTGTGTCACACTTGAGGAATTTTGCCTACCCTGGGTATTATCTTATCTTTTTTTTTATTTTTTTTTTTTGTCTTTTGTCTTTTTCCGTGTCCGGCAACGGATCGCAACCCTCAGTGTTGCCCCCGTACGGGACCAGGGACCGGGGACCGGCAACGGGATCGCAACCCTCGGTGTTGCTCCCGCGCCTCGCTCAGCCAGTGAGCGGGAACCGGTCTGTACGTGGGATCCGAACCCTCGGGCGGGAGCGCCGCCGCACTTCCCAAGTGGCGCACTATCCAGTGCGCCACCGGGCCGGCCCCTTATCTTATATTTTACAAGCTTGTTGTTTACCATTTACATTTAGATCTACAATCCACCTGGGATTGATTTTTACATATGTTGTGAGGAAGAATTCAAGATTCATTATTTTTCTTATGGCCCAGAATCATTTATTAAAAGGTTAGTCCTGGGCTGGACGGTTAGCTCAGTTGGTTAGAATACTGCCTTATAACACCAGGGTCAAGGGTTTGGGTCCCTGTACTGGCCAGCCACCAAAACAAACAAACAAACAAACAAAAAGATAGTCCTTTCCTTTGTGCTCTACAGTGCCACCTTTGCCATGAAACAATTGTCCACATATCTGTGGATCTGTTTATGGATTTTTTATTCTATTCTGGTCTATCCTTGCACCGATACCGCCCTGCCTTAATTACAGAGGCTTTATAATAAATCTTTTTTGTTTGTTTTTGGTGGCTGGCCAATATGGGGTTCCAAACCTTTGACCTTGGTACTACAGGGCTGCCCTCTAACCAACTGAACTAACCGGCCAGTCTACTTTATAATAAATCTTGATGTCTGGTAGTTTTCCTCTTTCTCAATATTTTCTTAGCTATTTTTGGCACTTTGTATTTCCTTCTAATGGGATTTTGATTCAGATTACACTGAAGCTTTAGATCATTTTTAGGGGAACTGACATCTTTATGATATTGAGTCTTCCAGTCCTTGGCCATGGCAAATCCCTCAATTTATTTATGTTGTCTTTAAGTCTGTAATTTTTACAGTAATTTTTTTTTGTAGTTTTCTATGTAGAGGTCTTGCACATTTAAAAAAGTTTTTCCCTGATGGGTTCTGTCAATCTGGAAATTCATGTCCTTCTGTTCTGGCAGATTTTTCTTATTTATTTGATGATTATTTCTCCCCTCCTTCAATGTTTTTCTATTCTTGTGGTGTTTTTTTTTTTCCTCTTCCATCTCTTTCTATATCTGCCCTAGTTTCTGAAATACTTTAACATTATCAACTCTTCTTTTGAGTTTTTCTTTTTTCTTTCTTTTTTTTTTTTTTTTTGGTTGCTAGCCAGTGCAGGGATCCAAATTTTTTTAACTTCCTAATTCTATGTGCTGGTATATTCAAATTAATTGATTTTGTGTTATTGTATGCAGCGACTTCACTAAATTTCTCATTAACTTAGTTTATCTATGGAATCCTTTATATTTTCTTCATTCGCAATCATGGTGCCTATGAACAATGACAGTTTTACTTCTTCCTACCCAACCTTTTTTTGGTTTTTTAATGGAATAGAAAGTCAGTTTTTATTCAGGAGTACTAGTAACCAGAGGAGAGATGTTAGGCAAACCCATCTCTCCGGTAAACCTGAAGGAGAGTGGCCAGACTAAAGCCATCTCAAAGACTCAGATTTACTGAGGGGTTTCTAAAGAGGGAGTTGAGGGAATGGAATGTGGGAAGTGAAAAGCTGGAGGGAGGCGGACGTGAGCTCTAGGGGCACTGCAAGGAGCCAGGTGCAAGGTCTTGCCAAGGCTCTGTCTGGCTTCTGTTCCCATCCTTGATGTTACCTTAAGGTCCCGCTGGATTCTGATGTGCCTCAGGGTGGAATCAGCATAGCTTTACTGATGTCCTCTTTGGTTTCTCAGGATCTGGGTAGCATGTCTCATGACATGTTTGCAACTCCAGGCAGACTGGAAAACAATATTAGTCCTTTCATGTAATTGCCTCCCTACTCTTGAGTTACTCTACTTCATGTTCTGTTTGCTGCAGTAAATCATTCAGCAAAGTTTTCAGGGAAAGTTCTTAGTTGACATACTTTCTTAACCTCTGCATATTTGAGAATGTCTTCCAGTTTACTTTGTACAGAAATGATAACTTGGCAGGGTATATAATTCTTGGTTAAAAATTATTTTCCCTTAAAACTCTGTAGATAATATTCCATTGTCTTCAGGCATTTAGAGTCTCAAGAGAAAAATCTAAGGTCAGCCTGACTTTTGCCCCTTTGTAGATAACTTGCTTTCTCTGTCTGGATACTTGTAGAATTTTTTCTTTATCCTTGAAATGTAAGAACATCACCAGAATATAGCTAGGTGTTGCTTTCTTTTTGTCAAATTTTAAAGGTACCCTGTGCACTTTTTCCATTTGTAAAGCTAGTTTGCTCTTCAACTCCAGAAAATTTTCTTCCATTAGTTCCTTAGTTACTGTTTCAGCACCATTTGCTTTGTCCTCTGTATTCCTATTATATGTGGATTGTATATCTTGGACCAGTTCTCCACGTCTCTCTTTTTTTCCTCTTTTCTTATTTTGATTTTCGTTTCCCTTTTTCTCAGCATTCTGTGAGACTTTCCCCTGTTTTGCATTTACTTCAGTAATTCGATTTTATTGACAATAGGGCTTATACCTTTTTTCTACTAACTTTCTCAACTCCCTGATAATTTTCGAGCTCTCCGCCCATCCCTTCCCTATCACTGCAGACAGGCTGTTAAATTCCTTTGTTATACAATTCTTAAGCCTTTCTATAGCTTCTATTTCTGGCACTATATCCACTATATCCATTTCAAAAGGAGGCATTTTCTCCATTACTTAGCTCTGTTCCTTTCTTCTGAATTGCAGTATTATGATCTTTTCAATAGATTTTCTTAGCAATGAGGACCAAAAACGAAGATTAAGAGAGGTCTTCTACAGCATGGAAAATAAAACATACAGGGGCCAGCCTGTGGTTCACTTGGGAGAATGTGGTGCTGACAACACCAAGTCGGGGTTAAGATCCCCTTACCGGTCATCTTTTTTTTTTTTTTTTTTTTTCCTTTTTGTTTTTTTTCGTGTCCGGCAATGGATTGCAACCCTCAGTGTTGCACCCGTACGGGACCAGGACCGGCAACGGGATCGCAACCCTCGGCGTTGCTCCCGCACCTTGCTCAGCCAGTGAGCGGGAACCGGTCTGTATGTGGGATCCGAAACCTCAGCGGGAGCGCCACCACGCTCCCAAGCGGCGCACTGTAGCAGTGCGCCACTGGGCCGGCCCTACCGGTCATCTTTTTTAAAAAAACAAAACAAAATAAAACATCCAAAATGGTTCTGGCCGGGCCGGCCCGTGGCTCACTCGGTAGAGTGTGGTGCTGATAACACCAAGGCCACGGGTTCGGATCCCATATAGGGATGGCCGGTTGCTCACTGGGTGAGCGTGGTGCTGACAACAGCAAGTCAAGGGTTAAGATCCCCTTACCGGTCATCTTTTAAAAAAAAAAAAAAAAATGGTTCTGGTTACCCCAATCTTTATACTCATTTTTATTTTTATTTTTGGTTCTACTGTGTGGCCAGTACCCCAAATAAAATATTGAAACAAAGTGGAATAGTGAGGGCTGGCTGGTTACTTCAGTTGGTTAGGGCATAACCTTAAAACTCCAAAGTCACGGGCCGGCCTGTGGCTCACTCGGTAGAGTGCGGTGCTGATAACACCAAGGCCACAGGTTCGGATCCTATATAGGGATGGCCGGTTTGCTCACTGGCTGAGCGTGGTGCTGACAACACCAAGCCAAGGGTTGAGATCCCCTTACCGGTCATCTTTTAAAAAAAAAAAAAAAAAAAAACTCCAAAGTCACAGGTTCAGATCCCTGTATTGGCCAACTGCCAAAAAAGGTGAAGTAGTGAACATTCTTACCTCTTTCACAATTTCGGTTAAAAATTTTTAAAATTTGTTAAGCATGATACTTGTTATTGCTTTTCTTTTTTTTTTTTTTTTTTAAAGATGACCGGTAAGGGGATCTCAACCCTTGGCTTGGTGTTGTCAGCACCGCACTCTACTGAGTGAGCCACGGGCCGGCCCCTTGTTATTGCTTTTCTGTAGATACCTTTTATCAAATTAAGGAAATTTCCTTCTATTTATAGTTTGCTAAGAGTTTTCATTGAATTTATAAAATGCTTTTTTTGCATTTGTTGAGAAGATTATATGCTTCTTATCCTTTTTCTTCCTCTATCAATGTGGTTAATTACATTGTTTGATTTTTGGAATATTAAATCAATCTTGCATTCCTGAAACAAATCCAACTTTTTATAGATTGCTGCGTTTGGGTTGCTAATATTTTGTTTAGGATTTTTACATCTGTATTCATGAGAGGAATTGCCCTCAACATTTTAACATACATTTTTTGTACTGTCCTTGTCAGGTTTTGATATCAAGGTTATGCAAGCCATATAAAATGAGTAAGGAAGTGTTACCTGTTTCTATCCTCTTCAGTTTATTTAAGGTTGATGCTATTTCTTCCTTAACTATTTGGAAGAATACTCTGGGAAAGCCATTTGGACTTGGAGTTTTCTTCGTGAGAAGGTTTTAAATTATAGAGTCAATTTCTTTAAAAGCTGTTAGGCTTGGGCCGGCCTGTGGCTCACTCGGGAGAGTGTGGTGCTGATAACACCAAGGCCCCGGGTTCGGATCCCATATACGGATGGCCGGTTGGCTCACTGACTGAGCGTGGTGCTGACAACACCAAGTCAAGGGTTAAGATCCCCTTACCGGTCATCTTTAAAAAAAAAAAAAGCTGTTAGGCTATTCACTTTTATTTGGATAAGCTGGGTGCATTTCATATAAATTCTCAAATGTATTGGCATATAGTTCATAATATCCTGATATTGGTAACTTATATCTTCTTCTTTTTTTTTTCTTCTTTGATCGTTTGCCAGTTATCAATTTTACTTGTTTTTTCAAACTACTAAATTTTGGTTGCTTTGCTTTAATTTTCAATTTCATTAAATTTTGCTCTTATCGTTATTTTTTTTTTCTTCTATTTTCTTGGGTTTAATTTGCTCTTCTTATTCTAATTCCTTGGGATAGACACTTAGGTCATTGGCTTTTAGCCTTTTTTCTCTTCAAATATATACATTTAAAGCTGTACATTTCTTCTTAGGTATGGCTTTAGCTTTATCCCACAGGAAACTATGTCATATTTTCATTATCATTCAACTCAAAATATTTTCTAATTTCCACTGTGACTTTTTTCGACTAATGGGTTACTTAGAAACACATTTATTAATTTCAAGACATTTGGGGATTTTGTAGCTTTTTCTTTGTTATTGATTTCTAGCTTAATTCTACTACTATATACAGAGAATATTTTCTGTATGATTCCAATGCTTCAAAATTACTTGATACATTCTTTGTGACTCAACATATAATCAATATTGGTAAATGTCCTTTTACACTTGAAAAAAAATGTATAGTTTGTGGTTGTAGGATTCAGATCAAAAGAATTCATTGGATTTGCTGTAGTATGTTAGTTGCAGATTCCGTTTGTCTTTAAAACATGAGAGACATACATGTGTATTTTATTTTTGACCTTTAAATTTTTTATGTTTTGACCTGGTATTATATTCAAATGGTAATAAATTTTTTTTTTTTTTTTTAAAGATGACCGGTAAGGGGATCTCAACCCTTGGCTTGGTGTTGTCAGCACCACGCTCAGCTAGTGAGCAAACCGGCCATCCCTATATAGGATCCGAACCCGTGGCCTTGGTGTTATCAGCACCGCACTCTACCGAGTGAGCCACGGGCTGGCCTCAGCATTCTATGTAGGTCTATGAGGTTAGTTTATCAATGATGGCGTTTAAATTGTCTATATCCCTAGTGAATTTTTGTGGTCCAGTTGTTCTATCAGTTACTCAGAAACTCTCACTATGATTTGACTCTTTCTTCTTTTATTTCTGTCTTCTTTTTTTTTTTTTTTTGGTGGCTGGCTGGCACGGGGATCTGAACCCTTGACCTTGGTGTTACTTGTACCACGCTCTATTGAATGAGCTAACAGTCCAGCCAATTTCTGTCCTTTTTTTTTGCTTCATAAATTTTAAGGCTATGTTATGAGATGCACACAAACTTACAATCTCTACATCTTCCTGGTCGGCGGGCCCTTTTCATCACTATGAAATGTCTCTCTTTAACTTTATTACTACTTTTTGTCTTAGTCTTCTTTGTCTGATATTAATAAAGCTATATCCACTTTGTCTGGTGCTTATGTGGTATATCTTTTTCCATCATTTTTCAATTTTTCTGTGGTTCTTATATTTAAACAACATATAGCTGGGTTTGTAAGAATCCATAACACCAAGGTCCAGGGTTTGATCACTGTACTTCCCAGTCACACATACACACAAAAAATCTATTAATCCTATTTGACAAGCTGTGTTTTCATCAAAGTTTTTAGTCCATCTACATGGAATGTAATTACTTATACATTTGGTTTATATCTGCTACATTAGTATTTGTTTGCTATTTAACCTCCTGCTTTGTGTTCCTTTCTCTCTTTTCTAGTATTCTTGTGGATTAAATAATTATTATTCCATTTTTTCCTTTAAAATTGACTTATCAGTTCTATATTCTAGGCTAGAGGCACTGGTAATTCAGATTATCTTAATCTAATGAGAAATTGATATAATTCAAAATGGGCTCTGTCCCTGTTAAGGTAGTCTCTTTCTATTCAGCCTTAGTCCTATGGCATAGCCCTTCAAGATCCTAACTTAAGTGTGGGGGGAAAAGTGATCCCAAACACGAGGTTTACTTTTTTGGGTTTCTGGGTTTCTTTCTACTCCCAGATATTGGCTCTATTATTTTTCACTGTCTTGATAACTCCCCAGTATTTTCAAACAGTTATTTTATTTTTTATTGTGTTATATTTACATACAGCTAAATGCACAAATCTTAAGTGTACAATTTGATGAATTTTGATGAACGTATATATCTGACCCATGCAACTACCACCACAATCAAGATACGGCACAGTTTCATCATCCCAGAAAAATCCCTGTGCCCCTTCCCAGCCAATACCCCACTACCCTCACAGGTAGCTACTGTTCTGACTTCTTTCACTACAGATGAATTTTGCTTGTTTTAGAACTTGGTGTAAATGGAATCATCAGTATGTACCCGTTGTGTATGGTTTCTTTCTCTCAACATGTTTTTGATATTCACTCACGTTGTCGCATGAAACAGTAGTTTCTCCCTTTTTACTTTATGTAGTGCATTGATTGAACATCTCCTACGTCTACTAGAATTCAGGGATTCTCTTCTATTTATTACTTTTTCATAAACTTTGCCCACTCTTTTTTTTTTTAATTGATTTGTAGGATTTGTTCATACTGTCTGGATTCTAATACTTGGCTGTTAAATGTACAGGTTACAAATATTTTCTCTCTGTTTATTATTATCTTTTAACTTTGTTAGATCTAAGACTTAAGAATGTAACAAAGTTACATTCCTAAGACTTGTAGTTTTTTATCATAATCAGACTCTTTTTTCCTATAATATTTTCAAATTGGTTATTCCAGGTTCAGAAGTTTGTTAACAATAGTTTAAACTGGTTTAAGCTGCTTCTTGTTGTGGAATAAAAATACGAATAAAATTAAAAATAGAACAGAACTTAGGGCCAGCCCATGCCTCACCCAGGGAGTGCAGTGTTGATAACACAAGGCCATGGGTTCGGATCCCTATATAGGGATGGCCGGTTAGCTCACTTGGGAGAGCGTGGTGCTGACAACACCAAGTCAAGGGTTAAGATCCCCTTCCCAGTCATCTTTTTTTAAAAAAAGAACAGATCTTGGGCTGGCCAGTTAGTTAGAGCATGGTGCTGACAACACCAACATCCCGGGTTCAATTCCTGTACTCACCAATTGCCAAAAAGAAACAAACAAAAAGACAGACCTCCAAGCTAAAACATAATTCCAATAAAAAATCTCTCTCATTTTGGGGCCGGCCCGTGGCTCACTCGGTAGAGTGCGGTGCTGATAACACCAAGGCCGCGGGTTCGGATCCCACATAGGGATGGCCGGTTTGCTCACTGGCTGAGTGTGGTGCTGACAACACCAGGCCAAGGGTTGAGATCCCCTTACCGGTCATCTTTAAAAAAAAAAAAAAAAAATCTCTCTCATTTTGAAAGCTTTGAAAAATACTAACAAAATTATTTTTCATTTTAAGATTTTTAAACAAGTAGTAGGCCATTTCTAATGGTTTTTAATCACATGACTTCTAAATCTTAGTGTCACCCCATCTCTTTCTACTAATTGTTTTTGTTTTTGGGGTTTTTTTGGCGGCTGGCTGGTACGGGGCTCTGAACCCTTGACCCTGGTGTTGTAACACCGTGCTCTAACCAGCTGAACTAACTGTCTCTCTTCTTTTCCTATTCTAACACCCTATGCTTTATATCCAGTGCAATTGTGTGTGTGTGTGTGTGTGTGTGTGTGTGTGTGTGTGTGTGTGTATTTTGGCAGCTGGCTGGTAAGGGGATCTGAACCCTGGACTTTGGTGTTACCAACACATTGCTCTAAGCAACTGAGCAACCAGCCAGCCCTTGCATTTGAATAGTAGTGATAGCAATGTTTTCAGAGTTCTGCTACTTACCATGATTATTATTAGTTTTTAATAGGTACATTTCATCTGTTAAAGAAGTGACCTTTGTTTCTAATTTGCTAGGAATTTGTATTATGAATAAGGGTTCAGTTTACCTAATCTTTTTCTTTTCAACTGATCAAGTTCAACATTTAATTTTTCTCTTTTATCTATTATATTACATTAATAGATATTCTAATGTTGAACTATCCTAATTTTCCAAGGATAATTATCACTTGATTATAATATATTATTTGTTATGACGACTTCACATTGTTAATGTTTTATTTAAATTTTTCATCAATATTAATAAGTGAGATGGCCCTATAATTTTCTCTTCTTTTACCTTTCCTATTTAGTTATATATAAGCTTATTATCTTGTTATAAAATGAATTGTGCAGCTTTTACTTTTTTTTTTTTGCAGCTGGCTGGTCCAGGGATCTGAACCCACGAACTTGGTGTACTGGCACCGCACCTTTCCAAGTGAGCTAACCAAAAAAATGTATGTTAAAAAGAACGAAACAAAACAAAAACCAACCAGCCCACCCCATCTTATTCTTTTATTATTATTTTCATTTGTAATTGGCACATAATAATTGTACATACTTATGGAATACAGTGTGATGTTTCCATACATGTATACTTTTACCCTTATTCTGTGCTCTGAAACACTTTGTCCAGAATAGGGATTTTTTTTGTTCCTCTCATTTTATGGAAGAAAAAAAAATTCAGATCCAAAAAGATAAAGAAACTTTTCCAAAGTCACATAGTAAATGAATAGGCAGTGAGACCAGAGGTTTGGGGAGCCTCACAGATGCCAGGAGAAGGTTGCCTGGGCTGCCCCTTCAAAGGAAAACCTGCCCTAGCACAGAGTGACGCCCCGACTGGCACCAGGGAGGACAAGGAGAAAGCGGGAGAGAGGGAATAATACTGAGCTTCCTGCGCTGAGTCTTTGATCATTTTGAATCAACATATGAGAACAAGGGAAAGGAGATGACCACTTTCATTAGAACTTTGTGATTTTTAGGGCCGGCCCGTGGCGCACTCGGGAGAAGGCGGCACTGGGAGCGCAGCGACGCTCCCGACGCGGGTTCGGATCCTATATAGGAATGGCCAGTGCATTCACTGGCTGAGCGCGGTGCGGGCGACACCACACCAAGGGTTGCGATCCCCTTACCGGTCACGAAAAAGACCAAAAAAAAAAGAACTTTGTGATTTTTAGCATTAACTTAAAAAAAAATTATTTCCTTAAAATTGTGGTAAAATGTCTATAAAATAAAATTTACCATTTTAACCATTTTTAATTTTAAGTGTACAGTTCAGTGACATTAAGTATCTTCATGTTGTTGTACAACCATCACCACCATCCACCAAGAGAACTTTTTCATCTTCCCTAACTGAGACTCTGTCCCCATTAGACACTCACTCCCTGTCCCCCTCCCCAGCCCCTGGCAGCACCCTTCTACCTCGTGTCTCTATGAATTTGGCTTCCCTAAGTATCTCATAGGAGTGGAATCATATACTATTTGTCCTTTTGTGACTGGCTTATTTCACTCAGCATTATGTCCTCAAGGTTCATCTGTGTTGTAGCATGTGTCAGAATTTCCTTCCTTTTTAAGGCTGAATAATGTTCCATTGCATGGATAGGCCACATTTTGTTTACCTGTTCATTTGGACATTGGGTTGTTTCCACTTTTTGGTTGTCAAGCATGCTGTTCTGAACATGGGTGCACAAATATCTGCTTGTGCCCCTGCTCTCAATTCTTTGGGGGTATATACCCAAAAGTGAAATTCCTGGATCATATGGTAATGCTATTTTTAAGTTTTTGAGGAACTTTCATACCATTTTTTTATAGCAGCAGCACCATTTTATTTTCTTTTTATTTTTCTTTTTTTAGCAGCACCATTTTACATTCCCACCAACAGTGCACAAGGTTTTCAATTTCCCCATATCCTTGCCAATATTTGTTATTTTATTTTTGTTTTGTTTTTATAAGGACCATTATGGTTTTGATTTACATTTCCAGCATTAACTTTTTTAGAGATATCTTAATGCTCAGACAGTAAGAGTTTGGAACAAGTTTGATGCTATTATCTGCTGCACCTCACAGCCTGGTGTGTGCATATCACACCCTGCCTGGTGAAAAAGGTTGAAAAAGTTCGATGAGAGACCAGAGATTCCTTTGAGGTGGGACACAGTAACCGAGAGGACCTTAATGTTAGTTCCTCCAAAGTCAGGCAGACCCAGGCAGACCCCCTGCCGTGTGCTGGCCATGTAACTGGTGAGCTGCTCCTCCTCATTGACAGTCACCTCCCTCGTCTGTACAACGGGCTCTTCATACCTTAACAGTGCACCACGAGGCTTAAATGAGAGAATGTGCACAGACACTGGCACAGTGCCCGGCGTATCATAATGCTCAGGACATGGTAGCTATTGTGGTGATAGTGAACTTCACTCCAGGGTTTTCCAAGGCACCCCCACCGCCCCATTCAAGAGCCCCACTATATCACCTAATGAGACCCAGGGAGGTGTTGTTCTTCCCTGGCAGTGCCTGACAGGCCCCATGAGGCTTATCTCAGCTTGTCCCCATCGCAGAGGATGGCAGCAGTGGAGAGATTATGAGGGTAGACACTGGACCTAGATTATGCACTTTTGTTTGTTTGTTTGTTTGTTTTAAAGATGACCAGTAAGGGGATCTTAACCCTTGGCTTGGTGTTGTCAGCACCATTCTCAGCCAGTGAGCAAACCAGCCATCCCTACATGGATCCGAAACCTGCGGCCTTGGTGTTATCAGCACCACACTCTCCCAAGTGAACCACGAGCTGGCCCAATTGTCGGCTTTTTTAAAAAACTGAAGAATCACATTTAAGGTGGGTTGACACAACCCAAAGTGGCAAGACAGTGTTCCAGGAAGTCGAGGGACAGAGCAGTGTGGTGGAAAGAGATGCGTGGGCTCCACACTCAGCAATGGTCCCAAGCCACTCCAACTTCATCTGTCTCATCTCCCTCAGAGCAGAAGTCCAAGCCCCTCAAAGGCCCACAAGGCTATACGTACTCTGCCCTCCCCCAGTCCTCCACCCAGTCCCCCCACCAAGCCCACCCCTCTCCAGCTACAATGGCCTTCTCACTGTGCCTGGGACACCAAGACACACTACCACCTCAGGGACTCTGCTGGCCTTGCAGTCCCTTCAGCCTGCAACACTCATTTCTCAGCTCCTTCAAGTCTTCACCCAAATGTCACCTTATCCAGCATGGCCTCCGGTAACCACTAAGCTTACACACCATGACAACATCAACACCCACCCGGCACTCCCCGACCACCTGCCCCTCCTTATCTTTCTCTATTGCATGACTCACCTTCCCATACACTATACCGTTTACATCTTCATTTTTTCACATTTCCTTATCCTCCTAGAATGTCAGCTGGGCATTTTTATCTGTTTTGCTCACTGCCATTTCCCCAGCATCCGGGATGACACCTGGCACACAGTTGGCATTCATTAATGGAGACTTTAACATGATGGGGACATGGTAGGGAATGCAGAAACAGTGGAGACATGGCTCCTCACAAGGAGTTGCAGTTATCTGGAAAGACAAAAGAACTACATATAAAACAATTATCTAGTGCCCACAGAGAGGCTTAGAATGCTTAAAGTTGTGAACTAAAATTTATTGTATATTTCCCATGATGAAACGAATGCGTCATTACTGTAGAGAGTGAGAAAAAACAGAGAAACAGAACAAAATCATCCCTGTCCTAATCAACCAGAAATAACCACTGGTGGAGTTCAGATGCACTTCTGTCCTTTTTATTTTTGTTTCTTTGTTTTCTTTTTTTTTTTAGTTTTTTTTTTTTCTTTTAAAATTTTTTAACGTCGTCATGGACATCTGTTTTTACCTGCTCAGCATGCACTCCTTGTCTGTAGTTAGCAACTCCACAGATTTACTTTGGGGACCACCCTCCTCCATTCTTGTTTTATAAGATTTAAGTGGGCCAATTCCCCACTGTCCTCCCTGTCCCTGAAGGTCTGCAGAGGGACATGACACAGCATTTTCTATTCTTTTGACCCTTTAAGAATGGGCAACTGACACAAACCTTACTAAGGAGCTCCATCTCAGGCCATTTGCTGCCAGTGGAGGGAAACTGCCTTTCTGCTGCATTTGAAGATTGGAGAACTAAGGCCAGGGCTCCTGGGAACAAAGAGTGGGAGGTGGAATCAATGTAGAGGAAAGCAGAACTGAGAGCTGGAGAGAGACTGTATTTGTTAGACACTTAGGCAAAAGGGTGTTTGTTGGTTTATGTGCCTGAAAAGCGGAGTCGATCTTCCACTATGCTTGCTGGGCTTGGTCCATCGCCTCTGCCTCTGCCCCCATCTCTAGCGCCACCATCTGGCTGTCTCACCCCATGTCGGTTAATTCCTAAACATCTTAGGTGTGGCAGCCCACCTTTCCTGTCCTCCTGCCCTCCTAAGATATGGAGTGCACATAAATGAAATGCTCACAAAGCACACTGCCAGTGGCCCCTGCAGATCCACCCTACCCTTCTGCCCTGCGCCTGGGTGGTTGGAGGATGCCCCAGTGGACAGCATCAGAGAGCTTCCTGTGCTCTGGCTTCCAGCTGGGTTGAGCCAATGAAATCATCACTAGGAGATGAGGTGGGGTAATTCTGTCCCAACTCCCACCCTGAGGGGTTGCCGAGGGCTGTTTGTGTCTCTTGGCCAATAGGACCCTGCCTCTCTGTTTGGGCTGTAAGGAAACCTAACCCTAACCCTAACCTAGGGCACTGACCCAGGCACTTAGAGTTTCTTTTGATACTCTTCTCAAATGAACCCATTGAGGGTGCCAGCGGTTCTAACTCATTTTCTCACTAACTTCTATGCCTATTCAGATACCTTTCCAGAGCTACTATTGCCTCAGAAGACCACAATTAGAAAAATTATTTCCTAGGGCCAGCCTGTGGCTCATTTGGGAGAGCGTGGTTCTGACAACACCAAGTCAAGTGTTAAGATCCCCATACCGGTCATCTTTAAAAAAGAAGAAGAAAAATTATTTCCTTAGATTAGGCCAGGTGCAGATTCTGAATTAACTTCAGTTGAACCATGATCAAGGGGTGAGAACTGGTTTCTTCTCTCGAGATGATTCAGATCTGACCTGGGGCCACCTGACTGACATTTAAACCCCCGGTTAGGTCAGTGAGATTGTCCCAGCGCACACTTTCAGCGTAGACTGTGTTTTCCAACTTGTTTTCCCCAGACTGGTGTCTTCTTAGCTTTCCCTCGGCCTATGGTAATCATCCGTCATCCTCTCATGTGATACCATGGATGGCTCCGGTAGCTTTATCTTATTTAAACTGGATCAACTGGAGGTTTCATCTCTGAGGGGCGAGGGCTCATCCCAGGGACTTAGTGCTCCTTTAAGGCGTGTGGCCAGTCACCATCGTGAAACACACAGTCAGGCCCTCCTCTACTCATAGTCCAGCCTGCTCTGGGTGCACCTCCTGCTCCTTCTGGGGACAGCCTGGCTGGCTCAGTCCCCTGGGGTCCTCTCTCCCCTACCATATGTGGAAACGAACCCATTTCTCAGCTTTAGAAACTATTTAATAGAAGTGACAAATCACTCGTATTTTACACTCCCAGCTTATTATTTTAAAAATCAATAGAATGAAAAAATCCTATTGTAGTAGGAAATTAGAAAAGGACAAGAACAGGAAGAGGAAACCCGGTTGTTTGGGGGTAAGACCGCAGGTCGGGCCGGTTCCCTGAGGACGTGGGCAGGCGCATGCGCAAAAGCAGCCCAGCCACGGGAGAAAGAGACAGAGAGGAAGCTCCGCCCCCACGTTAGGCACCGTTCGGTTGGGCCAATGAGCTCCCAGCAGGTAAAATGCCAATCAACAGAGACTACCAGGGCTCAACCAATGACCAAACAATACGACTGCAGCTAAGAGGACTTTAAACTCCCAGGAACGTACCTGTCTCTTGAGCCATTCTCTGTCTCTGCCCCCCCCGCCCCCCCTCCATCCTCTCGGCGGGGTGTCTTCTGTTTTTTTTTTTTTTTTTTTTTTTTA
>NW_007729123.1:221411-240562 GCF_000696425.1 Galeopterus variegatus
AAAAAAAAAAAAAAAAAAAAGTCAAGGGTTAAGATCCCCTTACCGGTCATCTTTTTAAAATAAATAAATAAATAAATAAATAAATAAAGGTGACTGAGGGCCGGCCTGTGGCTCACTTGGGAGAGTGTGGTGCTGATAACACCAGGTCAAGGGTTAGGATCGCCTTACCGGTCATCTTTTTAAAAAATAAAAAGAAGGGCCGGCCCGGTGGCGCACTCGGTAGAGTGCGGCGCTTGGGAGGGCAGTGGCGCTCCCGCCGAGGGTTCGGATCCCATATAGAGACCGGTCCACTCACTGGCTGAGCGCGGTGCGGGCGTGACACTGAGGGTTGCGATCCCGTTACCGGTCACGAAAAAAAGACAAAAAAAGGAAAAAAGAAAAAGAAATAAAGATGACCGGTAAGGGGATCTAACCCTTGACTTGGTATTGTCAGCACCACGCTCTCCCAGTGAGCCACGGGCCGGCCCTGGACTCTCTCTCTTTCTAAGTAAAACTGCTCTTTGCTTTTCACCTCTGGCATGTCTCATCCAATTCTTTGTTCGAAACACCAAGAACCTGGATTCGCTGGCGGAACCTGCAATTTCCTCAGTTTCCCTTAACATCTTGGTTCCCGGACCAGGAAACCTGCAGTTTCCCCTAGCACTATTATAGTTACCCCTCTCCCTTTACTTCTGTCTTTTGTGTCCTTCACATGTCCTTTCTTCGTTGAACGCTGCTGGGAGCTCAAGTCACGCCTATTTTTGCAAATAATAAACACTAGAACTGCCGCACGGCTTGCCAAGTGGGGGTCTCTAAGATTCCTGTGTCCCTTTAGCACTGTCTCCCTCCCACCACTAAGGTCTTGATTTCTGGTGGCAACAGGATGTTCTAGATTCATCCTGATTTATTTCCTGCCCCAAGACATGGAATTAGCTCCCAAAGCTCAATTTCCTTTAGTGGAAAACAGTATTAAAGGGCACAATCTGAGAATTGCTGGTGTGACCAGCAAAACAGCTGCTGTTACTTGGCTATTTCTAGTAGGGGCAGAAGCAAGAAATAAGATGTTTCTCTAAGGAGCTGAGTTCCCATTGTGTTTTCCAATTTTGCACATTGAGAGTTGTATCCTACTTTCTTTTTCTTTTTCTTTATTTTTTCTTTACTTTTCTTTTTTGGTAAAAGGTTTCTAAGACTCTCTATCACAGTAACAATAGGACAGTAAGTTATCAGAGAAGCCTGACTCAAGGCTGCTACGACCCCTACTTGCCCTGGAGGGTTGCTTTATGGGGTTGGCACAGAGCGTCAGGTCCTGGACTATTGCAGTAAGTACCAAATGATGCCCCAGGCCAGTCTTGCCCCCTCCACTTCACTTGCCAGACCACGACCACAGTAATTTGTCCAAATGAAAACTCAACCCTCTACTTCCAATCCTGATACACAGCCCAGGCTGTGGGCTGAAGTCCTGCAGCTGACCTTGGCACCAGCCCTTCACAGGCCATTCCTGGCTGCCTGAGGCCTCAGCCCCACCCCCCGTTCTCTGCCGTTTCTGTCCCAACACCATGGAGCCGCTTGTCCCCGTCCTGTGCTCTGGCCTGGCAGCTGGTGCTCACACTCCCTTCGCTCCTGAGTTCTCCTACCTGTTCTTGAGCACGTGGCTCAGGCACCTTCTGAAGGGAGCCACCTGTCATCCTCCTCTTTCCCCACAGTGGACTTTTGTCAGTATTCAGCTGCCACCATCCAAACACAGCCCCACTCCCACTGTAGAGACGAAGAGAGAGATAGTCCCACTCCTGGCAATTAGAGCATGTGACCTAGGCTCAGTCAAATGGATGCTCTTGTCTGGAACTCTGCCTCTCCAGGGATGGTTCCCAAGTTCCAGGGGCTGCAAAAAATACTCCTGGCAGCGTGACAAGTTTCCAATGGCAGCAATGTTGGCAGTGGGTCCTAAGCAGACAGCCCTGAGGCAAGACCATAGCTGTACCTTGGTTGCCCAGGCTGCCTTAGTTCCTATTTGTTTTCTGAGCCAGGTTCTCCAGTTTTCCTATCAATTCCAGTCTCCTTCCCATGAATCATTTTTCTGTTTCAGTAAGTGGAAGTTGCTGGCAATCCAGGGCCCTGCTACCCTCTGGAGCAAGCCGCCCCTTTGTTACTTAGACCCCCAAAGGTCCGTTTGCTTGCTGCTCAAGCACCAATAATCAAGAGACAAGTGTTGGTGTAAGGGAAGGTAGCCTTTAATCAGGAAGCTGGCAGCCTGGGGAAGTGGTGGACTCATGTCTCAAAGACCATCTCCACTCTTCCCAGAGTTGCTAAAGGGTTTTATAGGCATAGGTGGTGGGGGGCTGATTCATGGTGATCTAAGCAGGAACATGCAGGTATAATCATAAAATTGTGGGTAAAACTTCAAAGAAGTTCTTCAAAGAACCTCTCTGGTGGGAGCTGATTCATGGTGACCATTCCCCATGAAGTCAATTCACGGATTCAGTTCCTGTTAACCTCAAAAAGATCTAGTTAGTAAGCTAGTAAAGAATGGTCACCTGGCTTAATAATTTCTTCTATAATTATTCTATGTACAGTGTAAGAGCAGGAGTCATTATATTCTAGCAATCATGTGAACAAGAGTCATTGTATTCTTTTTTTTTTTTCCTTTTTGTCTTTTTTCGTGACCGGCAATGGGATCGCAACCCTCGGTGTCGTGCCCGCACCGCGCTCAGCCAGCGAGCAGACCGGTCTCTATATGGGATCCGAACCCTCAGGGGGAGCGCCATAGTGCTCTCAAGCGCCGCACTCAACCGAGTGCGCCACCTGGCCGGCCCGAGTCATTGTATTCTAATGTCCAGCTGCAAGCAATGTGGCTCAGGTTACAAGAGTAAGAAAATAAAAACTTTTAAATTTAGGAGTTTAACAAAATGGAGTCACTTCTGCTTAGGCTGTTACACCTTCTCCTCTGCAGTGCTCCCAGGATTCCCCTTCTGTGACATCTAACCCTCTGCTTATGGGTCTGCCATCCCCTCTAGACCAGGAGATCTTGGATCTTACTGGTCTCTGTGTCCTCAGGGTCTAGCCTAGATGCTCAGTGTCTGGTGACTGAATTAGTTCATTCTATAGTCTTTGCGGTTTCCCAAATCACAACAATCGCAAGCAAGTGGCCTACCCCCGTCTCCCTTCTCTGCCTCCGTCTCACCGGTGCTGGGGGCTCTGCAGGCACCGCTGCCTCATCCCTTGGAGCAGCTTTCTTCCTTCGGAGGCTTTGTTCACAGAGTTCCAAACACAGTGTCACTGTGTAGATGCCTCCTAGCAATGAGCAAAAACAATGGTCTGGCTTCAGTCCTTGGGCTACACTCGGATCTTAGGAAGCAAAACCACTTAAGAACCCAATGTACTTGTTTGTCTTTGGGCCCCTTGCTCTGTTGCCCTGTCTGTGCCTACTTGGAGTGGCTTGTTTTGAGCTCTTTGTCAAAGGAAATAAATGGGCCCATGTCCCTCTGCTTGCGCCACTGTTGCATTTAGTGACTCAAGGCCCTGAGACTCCAGCTTCCTGTCAGAGCTAACAGCAAAGGAAAAAGAGGACACCACTGACAAAGAGCCAGAGCAGCCTGTCCTTCCAGGGGGACCCGACCAAGACCCAGGGATAGATTCGGTCTGAGAAATGCCCCTGAGCCTTTTGGAGAATGGCTGTTCAGGGAGGCTTGCATTTGGCCAGGGCTGATTTTCTGAAGCACCCAGGACAGCTGCCATCCTGGTTGCCAGTGTAGGGTCCCCATGAGGCCATGGGGCTATCTCCCTGTGAAGGTTAATTCTAGGTGTCAACTCGGTTAGGTGAAGGAATGCTGAGAAACCTGGTAAAGCTATCTTTTCAGGTGTGTCCGTGAGGGTGTTTCCAGCAGAGATTAGTATGAGAGTCTGAGTGGCCTGGGTGGGAAAGACCCACCCTCAGTGTGGGTGGGAACCATCCAGTCCACGGGGGGTCCGGAGAGAACAAAGGACAGAAGAAAGAGGTGAAGCTCTCTCTCGATCCATTGGAGCTGGGACACACTCTTCTCTCCTATCCGTGGACATCAGAGCTCGAGACTCTTCAGCTTTTGGGTTCCAGGACTTACACCAAGGACACCATCAGCTTCCCTGGTTTCAAGGCCTTTGGACTTGGACTGAGCCACACTACCGGCATCCAGTTTATCAACGGCCTATTGTGGGATTTTTCTTCATAGTCGTGTGTGCTAATTCCCCTAATAAGTCCCTCTCATATAATTATAACGTATCATATTGATTCTGGCTTTCTGGAGAACCCTGACTAATACATGCCCCCTCTGGACACTCCTCCCTGAGATGCTCCTTGACAAGGGGCTCTGAAAATGTTACCTACTCATCCCACTTCCCTCCTGGAGCTCTCGGTAGCACAGCGAAGGCCTTGAGGAGTCCTGCAGGAAAGAAACTGTGTAACTTTGTTGGACTTAGACTAAAATTGGAACAGGTGGCCTGGCCCTGGGCTCCTCTCCTGGGCTCCTTGGCTCCTGGGCTCCGGCCCAGCATCTGGACTTCGCCTTCTGGATCTTCTCCAGCTGAGGGAGGAGGTGTGGAAAAAGAGCCCAAATGAAAGCCCCTTTCTCTCTCTAGTGTCCTCCACCAAGACCCCACCCCACTCTTGCTGGGCTTTCCAGGAAGAGGGAGAAACCATTCGAGGCCAACTTCTTTTTTCCATTAAGGCCGAAGAAAGTATTTGAATCAAAGCAATTATGTATAGATCCATTATCCCACTAAAAGCCCCATCTCCACTCTGGGACCCTCAATGAATCCATTTCTCCTTGACCAATGGTAAAGATGACGATAGCTGACATTTATTGAGCACGTGCTACGTGTTCACACTTGCTAAGGAGAATTTGTGCCTGTCTCACAATTGAGGTTGCTAACCATTATTGTCTTCAAACAATTGCAGAGGACAATCCTCAGCACATAATGGGTGTCCCCCAGGTGGGATGGAGCGATGTGCTGTGTTTCAGTCTTTGTGAGTAGATGGAGATTTTATCAGTCTTTGTATTTCCTACAGTCCTCAGCACAGTGCCTTGCACATGGTAGGGCCTGGTTAATATTAGTTAAGTGACATTGAAGGAGCGAGCCAATTGTGGTGTGGGGCCGAGGGTGGGGGTAATCAGTCTCCTAAGCCCTCCCCTCTCAAATAAACAGACCACCCCAATCAAATAGTTCACTTTCCCCACAGCAGCTGTCAAGTCCCAAAGTCACTCTCACCCTCTCAACTTAGGGGCAGAAGGCCCTCCCCATAGAAGTTCTGGGAGCCCCTGGCAGCCGGAGCTCTGGTGGTGGTCCTGGAAAACGTATACCACTAATGGTCACCAGAGGGAGCCCTCAGCCTTTACCGTCACCCGCAAGGTCTTCTGTTGGCAAGAAGCAAAAGAAATCATTGCTCTCTAGGAACGGAGAGAAACTGGGATGTGAAACGTGACCTAAAGAAGGAGAAGCCGGGGGAGGGAGCTCGGTCTTCACATTTGGAGGCTGAGGGCAGTGACATAGTAGTTGTTCGTTACATGGAAGACACCAGGACACATTTTTATTTTAAAGGAGACACTTTTATTCCACATCACAGCCTGTTATTGACACGGTCAGGTTGAGCATCAGAAAGAACTCGGGTTTGGGAACCAGGCAGACCTGTGTTGAATTCCTCTCTTCTGCACACTCACCTGACAGCTGCCTTGCTGGGAGGGGCTTCGCCCACGTGCCTTGTTCAGCCCTCTGCCAGCCTGCACGTGGCACGTGGCACTCACCGGCTGAATGACCCTCTCCAGCAGTCCGCTTGCTCATCTGGAAGGATGGCATTTATTTATTTATTTATTTATTTATTTATTTATTTATTTATTTATTTATTTATTTATTTATTTATTTATTTATTTATTTATTTATTTATTTATTTATTTATTTATTTATTTATTTATTTATTTATTTATTTATTTATTTATTTATTTATTTATTTATTTATTTATTTATTTATTTATTTATTTATTTATTTATTTATTTATTTATTTATTTATTTATTTATTTATTTATTTATTTATTTATTTATTTATTTATTTATTTATTTATTTATTTATTTATTTATTTATTTATTTATTTATTTATTTATTTATTTATTTATTTATTTATTTATTTATTTATTTATTTATTTTATTTTATTTTATTTTTTTAAAAGATGACCGGTAAGGGGATCTTAACCCTTGACTTGGTGTTGTCAGCACCACGCTCACCCAGCGAGCGAACGGGCCATCCCTATATGGGATCCGAACCCACGGCCTTGGTGTTATCAGCACCGCACTCTCCTGAGTGAGCCACGGGCCGGCCCTGGAAGGATGGCATTTAGACTGCATCGTCTCTCAGTATCTTTGGAACTCTGACTGATTTCCAATCCTATTGATGTGTCCCGAGCCAGAAGGTAAACTAAAGTTGTGCCCCCGGGGCCGGCCTGTGGCTCACTCGGTAGAGTGCGGTGCTGATAACACCAAGGCCACGGGTTCGGATCCCATATAGGGATGGCCCGTTCGCTCGCTGGGTGAGCGTGGTGCTGACAACACCAAGTCAAGGGTTAAGATTCCCTTACCGGTCATCTTTTAAAATAAATAAATAAATAAATAAAATAAAGTTGTGCCATGCTTAAAGAAGTCCTTCTTGGTACTGGAGCAGAGGTGGCATGTAGCAGGTCCTCAAAAAATGTCCACTGCATTGATACCAACCCTTAGCCAATTATACCAGTTCAAATATCAAACTTTTCTCATGAGCTCCAGGAACAGTTTTTTCTACCGATTTTCTGGGAAAATGTATTTCGAGTTTTAAACAGTCAGTCGCCTTTTACAAAAGCATTTTTAGCTCACGCTCTTCAAGTGCTTGTTATGTTCTGGACATGGTACTGAGTGCTTGACACGCATAATCACAGTTCCTTTTATTCATTTCTCATAACAACATGGTGAGGCAGGTATTGTTAGTCCCCACCTGAAGAACAAGGAAACTGAGGCACAGTGAGATGTGAATAGTCTATCCGAAGCTACACAGATGGTGGAGACTGAACTCAAATCTGAGTGTCTCCAAAGTGCCACTGTCTCACATAGCTAGCGCCGGAGAACAGCCCCATTTCTGCATCAGATGGCATGAAAGCGGCCAGGCATATTTCCACTCTAGAAGACAGAAACCCATGGAAGAATAGTTCTGTGGCCTGTTTGCCCATGCTTGTCCCTGGAGGAAAAGAGTGCTGTCACACATCTTCTCTCCCACTATTCAGTGAGTCGACAAGTAGTTGCGGAGGGTCAGGCGCTGGAAACACAATCGATATGTATAATAATTGATCAACTTAATAAGTATATTAAACTGTATGTTAGAAGGAAAAAGGGCTATGGAAAGAAAACAGAGCAAAATAAAGGGGATCTGGAGTGTAGAAGGGAGTTTTAATTTAAAATAGGCCACCCTGCAGAGATGAAATGTGAGCAGCGACCAGAGGGAGGTGAGAGGTGTGGACGGATGTCAGCTGGGCTCCCTGGAAGAGTGACACAGTGTCAGTGCAAAGGCCCTGCAGTGTGTGAGTGTCTAGCACAGTTGAGGAAGGGCAAGGCGTTCATGGAGGCTGGAGAGGAATGAGTGGGGCAGACGCATAGGGACAAGATCAAAGAAACAGGGGCCCACTTGAGAAGATCTTGGAGGTCTTTTAACAGACTTTGTCTTTTACCCAAGTGGGGATCAGTTGTTGGCTTTTGAATAAAGAAGCAACATAATCAGACCTACATTTTAACTCTGGCTGCTGAACTGAGAGTAGACTGCTGCAGGGTAAGGGTGGGAGCACAGAGACTGGGTAAGAGGCTTTTGCAGTAATCCAGGCACAAAACAAGGGTGCTCACAATGGAGGTGGCCACAAGCAGCCAGATTCTAGAGCTGTAGCCTGAAGGCACTCCTAAGGGGACTGCTGATGGCTTGAAGGTGGGAATCAGAGAGAGGAGGAGTCAAAGACATGCCAAGGTTTTGGTCTGAGTAACTGGAATAATAAAGAATTCAGAACAGTGCCACAGCGTTAAGAAGAGGCCAGCTGTTCTTTTCTCTCTGTTGCCCTCTGACCTCCCCTTAACCTCCCTGGACCTTTGCCCAGTGGTCTGGGTGACATGCCTGTGCCGGAGACTCTGCATTTAGTGGGAAAGTGACAGGGACAAGGAAATAAGGCGGCACGACAAAATTATTTACAGTGTACCAACATATGAGCAAGGACCTCCTTTTATTTTCATGAAGAAGAGTACATGGTTTTTCTATTTACATGACAAAGTAGATAGAAAAAAAAGAAAAATATATAATTTCAAATGTTTTCTGTTGAAATAGTTTTAGACTTATAGAAGAGTTGCAAAGATAGTACAGAGTTTCCATGTACCCTGGCTCCCCCTGCTGTCAACACACCACATAACCATAACACAATCATCAAAAAATCAGAAGTCCACTTTGGTACAATACCATAACTAAATTGCAGACTATATTCGGACTTCTCATTTCCCCCCTACTGTCATTCTTCTGGTCCAGGACTCTGTTACTTTGCTTCCCACGGATTTGTCACCCCTTTTCCCCTGGGTGACAGAGCTGCCAAAGATTACTCAAAGCCCATCTCTTCTAAGCAGTGAGAAGCCCCGAAAAGGGGTTAATCTCCTGGAACCCTCAAAAGAGAGGCATTCCTTCCATTTGGAAAATTAATCCCGAATTGGGGTTCTCTTCCCACATTTATTCTCCAGACCAGGAAGTTACAGGAAGAAAACATAGGTGGGGTTTTTGCTAAGTATAGTTTAACAAGTTTAACCATAGAAGCTGGTAACATTCAGTAAAACAAGCAAGGTGACATTCCACAATGCAATTTTTTTTTTTTTAAAAGATGACCGGTAAGGGGATCTTAACCCTTGGCTTGGTGTTGTCAGCACCACGCTCAGCCAGTGAGCTAACCGGCCATCCCTATATGGGATCCGAACCCGGGGCCTTGGTGTTATCAGCACCACACTCTTCCGAGTGAGCCACGGGCCGGCCCCCCACAATGCAATTTGTAAGAAGTTAAGTCAATCCACCAACAAAATCTTGATCTTAGCAAACATTCTCTTTCTACAGCAATTTCCCAGTATCTTTACATATCAATCAGTAACCTGTCTGTCTTTGAGCCATCGACCTTGCTGTGTTACAACTCTTTATTTTACAACAGAGACTATAGCCTGGGGGGAATTTCCTGTCTTTTGCAAGGTTAACATTTGAAAATGCAAGGCTTTGGAAAACCAGGCCCTGTGAAATACATTTGCTTTATGTATACTCCACAGGACTCCACCTGTATTTTGTTGTCATGTCTCCCTAGACTCCTCCAATCTGTGACGGTTCCTCAGTCTCTCCATGGTAACTGCCTGCATCTCACTCCTCTTTCCTTTGGCCCCTTCTCAGGAGAATCTGCCCAGATCTGGCAAGAGTTTGGGGCAGGGCTGGCACTCTGGCTGCCCTCCAGGGAGCCAGCGCCAGAGAAGAGCAGCTTGAAGCCTGGGTGCCTCTCCCTGGCCTTGGCCACTAACTGGGTTTCCAACTCACTGCAGCTCTTAGGCTCAGTCACCAACACCACTTCTAATAAACATAGCCCAGACTGAGAGTCAAGAAAACAACCCCCTTGCAATGCCTGTCCTCTGGACAAAACCCAAATGGCTAAGGGAAGGGTTTGGCCCTCCTGAGCTTTTTCGGGATCAAAGCATTGACTCCTCGGTTTGCTCCTGAGGTGAAGAACGCTGCAGCTAGTAAGGAAAGACCCACCTCGTCCTGTCTCGCCTGGACCACTGTAACAGCCTCCCAGCTGGGCTGCAGGCCTTTGTGCTGTCCTCTGCACTCTATTTTCCATATTGGCAGCCAAAGTTCACTCAGAAAAATCCTCCCCTCAGTCCTCAGGATAAAGGCCCTCCTGCTTAGAATGGCATTCAAGGCTCTTCTAATCTGGACCCACCCACCCCCCTGCAGACTTGCTGAGCTGCCCTGCACTCTTTGTGACTTTGAGATGCCCTTCTCTATTGTCCCTGTCTGGTAAACTCATATTTATCTTTCAAGACCCAGTTCCAAAGCTGCGCCCTCTGGGAGGATTGATGTCCCCAGGCAGAGGGACTTGCCCAGGACTCTGAATGAAACCTCTGTCAGCTTTATTTCACTAGACTGTAATTATATGCTCACACTTTCATCTCCCCAATCAGAGCAGGGTCTAAGTCAAATTCATCCCTCCCCAGTGCTTGGCACAATGCCACGACACAGTAGGACCACAACAAGCGTTTACAGGATTGCAGGTTGGATGTTCTCTAGAGTTGTGGTTCCGTCTCTGTATGCTAAATGCATCCCCATCTCCAAGCTTAGCACTAGGCCTCATATGCAGTTGGTGCTCAATCAGTGCATACGAACAAGCCTACAGGCTAATCAAAGAGGAAGATGAGATTAAGGGAACCACCTTACCTGTGCCTTCCTCTCCCACCCAGTGCTGTGAACCACGCAGCTGGAGTGCTGAGCTTTGTAGCTAAGACCTCAGTGGTGTTACTTGGACTGATGGAGTCAGGAAGTGCATGATGGCCTGGTTACCATGGCAACCAGAGCTGGCTTTAAGGGCAGCTGGTGTTCAGGTCTCATTTAGAAACATAGAGATGCTATAGAGAGCCTGAGGGACTGATGGTTCAGACGTCAGACAAATTCGAGGAAACCTCACCTGCAGTTGGCTGCTACATGTGTGCACATGGGTGCGAGGTTATGCAAATTAGGAGATGGACTGTGATCTTTCCAGGGAGTGGAAGATGCTGATCCAACTCTAGTCTGCGAGAGAGGCTCCTCCAACGATAGGGGCACATGCTTTACCAGTGTCATTGAAGCCGTGTGTGCAACTGTCTGCTGTTTCGCTAGGTGCAGTGGCTTGTTGGTGATGGAGGACACAGCTGGGAGCAAGGTTAACAGGTTAGGAAGGATGGCCTCAGGTTAGGAAGGATGTAAGGAGAGCATGGGCCCTGGAGGGAGACCACCTGAGGCTCCAGCATGAATGAGCTGTGTGACTATTGGCAAGTGTCTTGGGCTCTCTGAGCCTCAGTGCCCTAGGTTATCAAATGCAGACCATACAATCTACCCTATAATGCTACCCAGGGGGAAACCTCCAGAACCTCACAAAGTGCCCAGAACACTGTAGCCCTCAGTAAAGGATGGCTCTGAAATACTTGCCTGTGACCTTGGACGAGTCACTTTTCCTTGTTCAGGACTGTGTTCCCAGAGCATGTGTGTTTGTCCAGGATTCCTTCCACCGCAGACTCCACAACCTTATGCGCTTGCTCTGTGGCCTGACCTGAATGTGGAGCACCAGCGTGGCACTGCCCAGGGCCATGTGCTCCAAGTGCAGAATGACATTGTCCTTGGGAACAGGGATGGGGGAACCACGGGAGAGGGGAGCTTTTCCTCAGTTTTGGATTTCGTTTCCTTCAAAATGCAGGATTCATTTTAGAAGTCAGATCTCTCTTTCCCCCACTCCAGCAGTAAGCTAAGTCCACACAGGCACGTCTGGGAATAGCCGTCCCTCGTTTCTCTGCCCTGGCGCGGCCCACCATGCTCCCCGACCTCCCAGGTCTTCAGGTCTCAGCACACTTTGCTCCCCACTTTTCCTCTGCCCGGACACTCACCCACCTCTGCTGCTCTTTTCAAACCCGGCTCTGGTGTTTTCTCCGTGACCTTTTATTGGCCTCTCTCCCTGGGCTAACAACTCGTGTTTATCCTCCTTCCTCTGTATTTTGCACCTGTTTTTTCACATTTCTCCCTTTGTTTTAATTATTTAACATTATCTGTCTCTCCCACCAGTCCCTGAGCTCCTTGAAGGTAAGGACTATGGCTCATTCGTGTCTGTATTCCCCAAATTTATCCCACGGTAGGTGCTTTACAAATGTTTGTAATGTTGAATCAAATTGACTATGTACTTGTTCAAACAGATATTCTTTTCTGATAATTTTATTTTTATTTATTTATTTATTTATTTATTTTTTAAAAAGATGACTGGTAAGGGGATCTCAATCCTTGGCTTGGTGTTATCAGCACCGCACTCTACCGAGTGAGCCACGGGCCGGCCTTCTGATAATTTTATTTTGATGTACGTTTACTTTCCATTTACGTAATCAAAACATGTTTGAATACATATTCCTGAATGTATTAAAAATAACTTTTAATAGATTTCTGGTGTTGACACTTGCAAAACTGAAAATCTAAAAGGTTTTTCTCTTTTATTTGTGTCCGAGGAAGAGAAAGAACAAGGAAGAGGAAATGCTTTTAACATTTTATCTGTAAGGAAAAAAGAAACCATAGAAGCAGCTGAAAAATAAAGATGATTTTCAGATCTAGTTTCCGATTCTTACAAAAGAAGGAATTTAAACAGCAGGAAGGCAGATTTAATTGCAAGACCTTTTCACTTTGGGTTTCATAATTCAACAAGCGTGCCTGGGGCCCAGGTGAGAACGCTGTTAGGTATGAAGCAGAAATATGTTACTACAAATCTTAGGTGGTTAATCTTCCTTTTCTGTCATGAATAAACCATGTCATCTGGGATTAATGGGTCAAACCAAGAGGACTTTCAACTTAACCAGGGATCAGCAAGTTTTTCTGTAAAGGGCAAGATGGTAAATATTTTTTTTTTTTTTTTTTTTTTTAAAGATGGCCGGTAAGGGGATCTTAACCCTTGACTTGGTGTTGTCACCACCGCGCTCAGCCAGTGAGCGAACCGGCCATCCCCATGTGGGATCCGAACCCGGGGCCTTGGTGTTATCAGCACCGCACTCTCCCGAGTGAGCCACGGGCCGGCCCAAGATGGTAAATATTTTTTTTTTTTTTTTTAAAGATGGCCGGTAAGGGGATCTTAACCCTTGACTTGGTGTTGTCACCACCGCGCTCAGCCAGTGAGCGAACCGGCCATCCCCATGTGGGATCCGAACCCGGGGCCTTGGTGTTATCAGCACCGCACTCTCCCGAGTGAGCCACGGGCCGGCCCAAGATGGTAAATATTTTAAGTGTTGCAGAACATAGGGTCTTTGAAGCGACTATTCAACTCTGCAGTAGAGACAAGATCAGCCAGAGACAACATGCAAACAAATGGGTGTGTGGCTGTGTTCCAATAAAACCTTATTTACACAAACAGCTGGAAGCTGAATTTGGCTTTCTGTCTATAGATTGCTAAGCCCCAAACTAAACACTTCATGTTCAAGCCTAACTATTACCGTTCTTTTAAATACACTGTCTTAGATATTGGGCTGTGAGAACAGAATATCACTGACTGGGTGGCTAACACACGAAACATTTATTTCTCACAGTTCTGGAGGCTGGAAAGTCCAAGATCGAGGTGCCAGCCTACCTGGTATCTGGTGAGGGCTCTCTTCCTGGTGTGTAGATGGTGTTCTGTCCTCATGTGGCTGAGAGAGCAGAGAGAGACAAAAAGGACACTAATCTCATTCATCAGGGCTCCACCCTCATAACCTAATCACCTCCCAAAAGCCCTGCCTCCTAATACTATCACAGTGGGGGTTAGGATTTCTTTTTTTTAAAGATGACCGGTAAGGGGATCTTAACCCTTGACTTGGTGTTGTCAGCACCACGGTCTCCCAAGTGAACCAACCGGCCATCCCTATATAGGGATCCGAACTGAGGCCTTGGTGCTATCAGCACCACACTCTCCCAAGTGAGCCACAGGCTGGCCCTGGGGCTTAGGATTTCAATATATGAGTTTGGGGAGACACAAACATTCAGTCCATAACACACACTACACTTACGTAAAAGGAAGAAATGTCCACCAAAGTTGTAAGGTTAAGATGGCATTGTGATTACTGTAATATTAACACAGCGAAAATTATGAGTTAAAAAAAAAAAACAACCCTTTCAGGACTGGTCAGATTGGCATATCTGGATGGCAGTTTCAGTTCCAGAAGGGACACCTGACCTCCTGCCTGGGGAGAGCCCACCTCTCTTTCTTCCCTCTGCCTCCAAAGGCCTGACTGCTTCCAGCCAGGAGGACTTGAACAAACAGTGCCAGCATTAATCAGTAACCCCTGTGAGCAGCCTGGGGCTTCAACTCCACTTAACAAGTGAAAGAGCTGCAAATTAAAGAGCCAAGAGACTCTTTTAATATTTAACCTGAGCTGGAGGCCTCTATTAGCTGATTCACTGGCAAGTTAATTCTCAGATTGCTAAGAAGTAGGAATTTAAGCATCTTCTCAGCTCTCTGGGACCAAGGGCTGGTTGTGTGCAGAAGTGACCGTCCAAACAGGACAGTTTCCACATGGGAGAAGTTCCCATCCATGGTGGGGGTGTTTGAGCTTCAAGTCACACATTTCATGTTTTTGGCACACTCTTTCTAGCCTGTGGTATTGCAAAGGTTAACTTCTGTGATAGACATTACATGTTAACAGCCAAATTGACACAGGCTTTAGTCTCCTCCCCTCTCCCTGCACAATTTCCTTGGGATAATAAAGGACTCTAATAAAGCCTAGAGTCTGAGTATTATTTGAGTGGCCCCCAAATCTCCTGCTCAGAGATGTGGGTTCATGGAAAGGTGAGTCTGCTTATGGTTCATCTTCGTGCAGCAAATCTGCAAGGAGAAGGGAACTCGTGGTTACGGAGGCCAATGATCAGGGACGCTGTACTGGACAGTCCACAGACCTTTTCTGCTAGCCATGTTCACAGCTCCTGGATAAGGGACAGTCCTTCCACACAATGCAGCAGGCTCACTCAGCAGGCCAGGAATGGGTGCCTGAACCTAGACTAGGCCAACTACAGGGTGGCCAGCTTCCTGCCTGCTCAGCTAATCATGGTCTGCCAGTTAGTAGGCTCCCCCCTGCCCCACCCCACACAGAGCGCCTGGTCTAAATTCCCACTCCAGGAAAAAACCCCGTAGCAAAAGAGTCTTGTATACACAGCAGCAAAGTAAAACCACATCAGCTATCTGGCCCTTTTTTCTCACCCATGAACAGGGGTGGGGTGGGGATGATGATGCTGTTGTCCCATATAAAGGCCTTTAATTAATCTTTTGGTTTGTATTCCCGCTTCTTGCTCCCACCTTCTTCCATGCCCGTGACTGAGTCCCAGAGCCTCACGTGTCAGCAGACTGACCCCGTTTTCTCTCCAGCCCTGACATCATGTCGTGGGCTGCACTTTCTCTGCCTGGGTCACCTGGTGACTCACTAGTATCAGCTTATCACCTTCCACCAACGTGTTGAAATCTCTCATTTGTGATTTTCCCTCCTCCCAACTCTTCCTCTGTCCCTTTTCCTTTTAATTTCAACAGCATCTTAAGTGACAAGAGAAGACCCAGACCCACTGTTTTGAAACAGAAGCCCTTAGATGTCTCTTTAAGCAATGGGAATTGGCCAAGTGTATTAGTCTGTTTTGTGTTGCTATAACAGAATACCTGAGACTGGGTGATTTATGAAGAAAAACAACATTTATTGCTTGCAGTTTCTGAGCCTGGGAAGTCCAAAGTCCATCTGATGGTGGTGACAGTGACCCAGGGGTCTCACATTGCAAGATGGTGGAAGCAGAGAGAAAGACAGACTCTCTTCTTCATTTGAAACCTCAGAACCACACCCCTGACCATCATTTTTAATCCATTCACTACAGCACAGTCCTACAATCCAATCACCTCTTCAAGGCCCCACCTTTCAATTACCATAATAGGATTTCCCACCCTCCTGACAGTCTCAGTGGGGGCTGTTTCCAATACATAAAACTTGGGGAACACAATTCAAGCTTCAGTGAGTTTGGGGGAGACATAATTTAATCCACTACACTAAGTATTGGAAAGTGCATCATAAAATCCAGTTTCTACCTTTTGTTTAAATGCAGTACAAATCATCCTTGCCTCACTGAATATGACTAGAATTTTTTAAAATGGTGCAGAATGGGCCAAATCAACCATGATCTAGACATGCCAACTCTGAGGACGAAAGATATCTTATTTCTGAGTAAATATTGCAAAGGAGTTTCTGTAATTTATTAATTGTCCTTAATAAAGAGAGTGTTGACTCTTGCTTACATTTTTCCCCCTCTCAATGGTGAAACCATGAAACCATACACAAAAGCTTGGACACTTTGGAAAAAGACAACAAGACAACAGCTATCATATGGGGTACTGCTGTCCAAACATAGGCAACACAAATTAATAGCACTGTGGCTCTCTCAAGTTACTGATTAAACATTAAAAATAGAAACATAGCTTGCCTCTGCTTCAAATGCTGTCTCATTTGTCACCTGAATATACATACTATTTTTCTGCATGTTCATAATAGCCAGCACCTACACTACACATCTCTCCTATGTAAGGGCTCATAGTGTGTCATGCAAAACTACAGAGGCTCTGAGCAGGAAGAATAGATCTGAGGATCCCTGCAGAGGAACTTGAGTGAGGCTTTGAAAGATGGGTGTATTTGGCAGCGCATTATAATATGGATTGGTCCACAGTAAGGAAGGGACTGACTTCATCTCCACACGCCAGGCTAGTCCTTCAGGGACCCATCTCCTCTCCCATCAACTGCAGTTCTCCTCCAAAGTTTAATTTGCTTATTGAAAGGAAGTTCTTATCTTCCAAGAGCCAAGCAGATAAGCTGGGCTTCATCTTCCATCCACCATCACCAGCAACCACATTCACAATCACTGCATCCAGCTGCAGAGGTGTGGCTGCCAGAATATTTCCTAAGAAGGATTAGACCCCATTTTCAATTCTCTATTATTCCTGGGACTTTGCTAACTCTTTGTGGCAAAGACTCTTGTTTATTTCTAGAGATGATCTTAGGGGGCATTAGTCATGTGGAAAAAGCTTAGGTTGTTTGCTTATTATGGGAAAAGTCTAATAAAATCAGTCTGGGTTTTTAGGATATTTGATGGAAGCCAGGACTACAAACACAGCTGATTTTAAATGTACTCTCAGAGCGGAAAAAACACAGGCTTCGGCATTACTCCCGCTGCAGCAGAACTAACTAGACAAGCCTGGGAAACAGGGTTGGAATCCAGAGTGGCCGGAAAAAATCAACTGCTCTGGGAGGCAAATACAGAGAGCTGTGGATATATTTAAACTGTGAGTCACATGACTAGACTCTACTTAGGCAGAGGTAAAACATGTTTTCCTTTAAGTGATTAAACTTAGTTGAACTTAGTTCAAGAAAAATTTCTCTCTGAATTTTTTTTTCAGGCTTAAAGAGTTACAAGATGAGATTTGTTTTCTTTTCTTTTTTTTTTTTCTATAAAGATGACCGGTAAGGGGATCTTAACCCTTGACTTGTTGTTGTCAGCACCACGCTCACCTAGGAAGCAAACCGGCCATCCCTATATGGGATCCGAACCCGTGGCCTTGATGTTATCATCACCGCACTCTCCCGAGTGAGCCACAGGCCGGCCCCCGAGATTTGTTTTCTTAAAAAGAAAACCTGTGTTGGGCCGGCCCGTGGCTCACTCGGGAGAGTGCGGTGCTGATAACACCAAGGCCCTGGGTTCGGATCCCATATAGGGATGACCGGTTCGCTCACTGGCTGAGCGTGGTGCTGACAACACCAAGTCAAGGGTTAAGATCCCCTTACCGGTCATCTTTAAAAAAAAAAAAAAGAAAACCTGTGTTAAAGCTTCCAAACTAAGGGCCGGCCTGTGGCTCACTTGGGAGAGCTGGTGCTGACACCACCAAGTCAAGGCTTAAGATCCCCTCACCGGTCATCTTTAAAAAAAAAAAAAAAAAAAAAAGGTTTTTAATGTCTACTCCTTACATGATACAATAGTAAAATTCAATGTCTACGGTTGGGAAAGTTTAGCCAAAATTACATTTTCACAATTATTCTGCAATCCAGTCGGAATCATGTTTAATGTCAAATCAAGATATGTGCGTTGAACCCAGGACACGTGAATGGCCCTGCCTGGGAAAGGCTGGATTTTAAAGGAACAGAAGGAGGTGATCATGTCTCAGTAAAGAACAGGGACAAACCGGCACCCACCAACATTGACAACCGCTGGGTTTGAATCGGACAGCCAACAGCTTTGAGACCTTTCCTACTCTTAGCTCCAGGTTGGTTCACTTAAAAATACGAGCGCTTAAAGATAAATATATATCCGGCATGTGGGGGAAAAAAGGAAAAAAAGAAAAAGGACACACATCCAGTGACCGGAAGCTAGAATTATGACCAGCACCTGTTGGTATTTCTTTTGTTTTGTTTCCGGGGGGGGGGGGCTGCTTTCTCTTTCTGCCTCATCTAGAAATTTTTTCTTTCCCCAAAGTGACTATTTTTGGGTTTGACGAGGCTCAGCATTCACATACCGATCTCTGATGGGGCAAGAGGAGCGGGAAGGGGAAAACTGCAGGGACCGTCAGGTCCAGGACGATCGCCCCCGTCCCTCTTTCCAGTCTTGGGTCCGTCTGTCTGGACGCGGGTGGGGTGACAGAGGGGCAGATACTTAAAGGTGGGGCGAGCACTGAGGGGCGAGGCCCGGCGGTATTCTCAGCGCCCCCGCCCGCATTTAACATTTGAGGAAACTGAGGCTCGCTGAGATGCAGCAACTCTGCCGTCTAAGCTCGAGTGGGGCGAGGCTGCAAAGTCACCTCGCGCTCTCCCCAGCCCGTCGGGCAGTGTCTGCCTTGGGACGGTTTCCACGGCAAACTCCCCAGCCGAGGTGGCGCGAGGCCGGGCAGCGGGGCCTGGGCCGACGGGAGGGAATGGGACGGAAGGCGGGGACAGAGGAGGGAAGGGCCGGAGACCGCGAGGAGGCGCTCGCACCCCGCCCCTCCCTAGACTCGGGCTCGCCCCCAGCCCTCCGGCCGTGCCCCCGTCCGTGCGCCCTGGGCCCCGGCTGCCACCCGAGTGTCTAGCAGCCCGCAGCGCTTCCTAGTCGGAGTCCGCAGCCCTCGCCTGCTCCCCGGCCTCCCGCCCTGTCGCCCGCTCCCTCCTCCTGATCGCCCCCCAGCTCCGACTCGTCCCTCCCCCTCCCCGCAGCCGGGTCTCGACCCCGCATCCCCCCATCTGGGGCTGTCGACGCCGCGTCCTCTGCGTCCCCCGCGTCCCCGCCCCGAGCCGCGCTCCCGCCTGCAGGCCGCGCCCCCCGCGTCCCCCGTGTCCCCGCCCCAGGCCGCGTCCCCCGCGTCCCTCCACGTCCCCCTGCTCTGCGGGCCG
>NW_007729123.1:241212-249582 GCF_000696425.1 Galeopterus variegatus
CGCCGCGGGCGCCCGGAGCGCGGTGAGTGTGGGACCCCCAGCCGCCGGCCGCACCCCCGGGCACTGAGCTTTGGGGCCCGCCCGTCCCGCTCCCCGCACGTCCGTCCCCTCTTCAGTTGTGTGTGTCTCCGCCCCCCCACCCCAGGCCCTGCGGTCCCTCGGCCCGCGTCGCGCCTCTGTCCCCTTGCTGACCCGCGTGTCCCCACCGTCTCGCCGCTTCTGAGTCCCTCTAGGGTCCTTGCTGAATCGTACAGCGTCTCTTTCTTAACACCTTCTGGATTTTCTCCCTGTCTGCCTCCTCTCTGGGTGCGGGTCTGTCTCAGGTTTGGGGTGACCCAGCCTTAAAGGGCACAGGTACAGACATCCATCCCTTGGCCGAAACGCGTCCCCTCGGGCTTGCTTCGTGCCCAGAGCTCACCACTTTTCCTTTTGGACCCGTGGGCCCGCCCTCAGAGTGCAGCGGCCCTGCAGCCCAGGTGGGAGCTGGCCGGCAGTGCTGGCTTCTCCTCGAGCCCCTCCTCGCCCTGGCTATCCCGGGGACACCGCTGCAGGAAGGTGCTAAGTGGGGGGACGGCCGGCCAAACAGTGGCTCAAAAACCCCCTGCCGCGGCCGGCTCGTCCGGGTCTTTGCCCTGCTGGTCAGGCAATTCTCATATTCCTGACTATTTTTAAGAGGCTGTGCAATCTCTTTTTAGAATAAGGAATTCTTTCTTCCAGAACACTTGTAATAACAACAGCCCTGCTGTTCTAGAAAAGCAATAAAAACTCGGGTTTGGCAGCAGGCTTAGCTCCAGCAGGGCTGAAAGAACAAGATCTCTAACACCAGCTCCCGGGCTTCAAGAAGACGCCAAGGGCAGCATCCTCCTGCTGGAGGCCAGAGGCTGTGCTTGACAACTGCGGGGGCCCAGGGAAATGTCTTCTTGGGCGGCCACCAGGCAGTGGGGTCCTGAAAAGGGTGGGGGACAGGGACAGCCCAATGGGACAGTGCAGGTGCTCTCTCCCTTCAGCCCCCATCCCCTGCTACCCTCTTCATGGGTTTTTGAAAGGAAAAAGCTGCAGTAATTAGGACTGAGTTATGTAACAAGATTCCTTTAAGACTACATCAGCACTCAGTTATATAACACTAAATGTGGACAGTTGAGAGATTTGGGGAGATTTCTTTCTTCTCTCTTTTTTTTTTTTTTGGCAGCTGGTATGGAGATCCAAACCCTTGACCTTGGTGTTACAGGGCTGTGCTAACAGGCCAGCCCAGATTTGGGGAAATTTCTGACATAGTAAGGAAGCAATCTTTTAGTGTTCATTTTCAAATGCTGTGGAAACTTCAGAGGTGAAAATGAGAGGAAAACAGCAAGAATGGGTATTTAGCCTCTGCTTTGCTGCATCTCACGGTGACTACTCATTTGTTTGGTCATTTCCCACCAGCTGTTTGAGCACTCCGTATGTGGGGGCATCACTCTGGGTGCTAGAGGTGAGGATAGATGGCACACAGCTCTTGCCTAAAGAAGTCTGCAGTCCAATGAGGAGAAAGACCTGCTGACAGAACGCAGGATGTGTGTGGTGAGAGATCTGTATAGAGAGTCCACAGGAGGGAACAGAAAATCCTCGGGAAGGCAGGGAGGCAGGGAGGCATTCCAGAACGGCTGCAGTTGACCTGAGTCTGGAAGGGTCTGTGCACATTAGCCAGGCAAACAAGGGGAGAAGAACATCCTGGCCAGAGAGAAGCCTCCATGCAAAGGTGATGGTGGCCAGGCATATGTGCATGGGGCATGGGATGGAGAGGTCTAGGGGTGTAGGGCATGCTACGGGGGTATCATGCTGAAGTATTCCATGTTCGGGAGTTTTCACTATACTGTGAAAGTTGTGGGTATCTTTTTTTTTTTTTTTTTTTTTTTTTAAAGATGACCGGTAAGGGGATCTTAACCTTGACTTGGTGTTTTCAGCACCACGCTCCCCCAAATGAGCTAACCGGCCATCCCTATATAGGATCCGAACCCATGGCCTTGGTGTTCTCAGCACCACACTCTCCCAAGTGAGCCACGGGCCGGCCCCTGAACTGTAAAACTTTGTAATGAAATACTAGTAAGAGGATTTTCACTCTGGATTGTAGGCTTAGTCAAAATTACGAACAGATTTGATGTAAAATACAAATGTAAAGGATGTAGTAGTCTCTCTCCATTGGAGTTACATTATAAATCCCCATGACCAGGAAATTTAGGATCTCATAGGGAAAAAATAGGATTAATAGACCAAGGCCACTGGTAAACCCATGACAGTCTACATGTGTCTGTGTCTGTATTTACATTCACTCAGACATAACAATGGAGACAGTTCACCAAATATAGAGAACATCAGTGACATCCCTGTTTTCCAGTTCAATAAACTCTTTTTGGTATCAGTGCAAATCAGCTAGACAAAAACATTTCCCTTTGTGCAGTTTTAAGTTTTAGTACATGTTCACTGGAGAGATGCTTGTGAAATAACTTAGTTTTGTTGCAGATAATGGGTATACTGACAACGGGAGAGGAAGAAACAAACTCGTTGGGCACCTATTTTATGTTAAGGTCCGTAGTCAGTATTTTATGTTCATTTTCTCATTTTTCCCCTGCTGACAGCCTGGCAAGGTAAATGCAGGCACACTTCGTTTACTGTGTGTCACTTTATTTGTGCTTTGCAGATACCGCATTATTTATAAATTGAGGGTTTATGGCAACCCTGTGTTGAGAAGTCTATTGGGGCCATCTTTCCAACAGCATGAGCTCACTTCGTGTCTCTATATCAAATTTTAGTAATTTTCACAATATTTCAAACTTTCTCATTATTATTTGTTATGGTGATCTGTGATCAGTGATTTTTTTTTTTTTTTTTTTTTTTTTTTTTTTTTTTTTTGTGGCTGGCTGGTATGGGGCTAGATCAGTGATTTTCAATATTACTATTGTAATTTTTTAGGAGCACCATGAACCACACTCATATAAGATGGTGAACAATTTATTGATTTATTAATCAATAAATGCTGCGTGTGTTCGGCTGCTCCACTGACTGACTGGCTGGCCATTTCCCTGGTCTCTTTTCCTCTCCTTGGGCCTCCTATTCCCTGAGATGCATCAATATTGAAATTAGGCAAATTAACAACTCTACAGTGGTTTCTCAGTGAAAGGAAGAGCCACACATCTCTCACTTTAAGTCAAAAGCTAGAAGTGATTAAGCTTAGTGAGGAAGGCGTGTGGAAAGCAGAGATGGGCTGAAAGTAAGGCCCCTTGCACCAAACAACCACGTTGTGAATGCAAAGTTCTTGAAGGAAATTAAAAGTGCCACTCCAGTGAACACACGAATGATATGAAAGCCTTATTGCTGGTAGAGAAAATGGTCTGGAGAGAAGATCAAACCAGCCACAACATTCCCTTAAGCCAAAGCCTAATCCAGAGCAAGGCCTAACTCTCTTCCATTCCATGGAGTCTGAGAGAGGTGAGGAAGCTGCAGAAGAGAAGTTTGAAGCCAGTAGAGGTTGGTTCATGAGGTTTAAGGAAAGAAGGGGTCCCCATAACGTACAGATGCAAGGTGAAGCAGCAAGCACCATGCAGAAACTGCAGCAACTTACCCAGGTCTAGCTAGGATCATCGATGATGGTGGCCGCACTAAACAACACATTTTCAGTGCAGATGAAACACCCTTCTACTGGAAGAAGATGCCATCTCGGACTTTCATAGCAAGAGAGAGATGTTAGTGCCTGGCTTCAAAGTTTCAAAGGACGGGCTGACTCTCTTGTTCGGGGCTAATGTGGCTGGTGACTTTAATTTGAAGCAAATGCTCATTTACTATTCTGAAAATCCTAGGGCCCTTAAGAATTATGCTAAATATAACACCAAAGTCAAGGGTTCAGATTTCCATGCTGGCCAGATGCATCACCGCCCCCCACAACATCCCAAAAAGAATTATGCTAAGTCTACTCTGTTCTATAAAATGGAATCACAAAGCCTGAATGACAGCACATCCGTTTACAGCATGGCTGACTGAATATTTTAAGCCCACTGTTGAGACCTATTCCTCAGAAAAAAAGATTCTTTTCATAATACTACTGCTCATTGACGGTGCACCTGGTCAGCCACGAGCTCTGAGGGAGATGTACAAGGAGATTAATGTTGTTTTCATGCTGCTAACACAGCATTCATTCTGCAGCCCATGGATCAAGGAGTAATTTCAACTTTCAAGTTTTGCTATTTAAGAAATACATTTTATAAGGCTATCGCTGCCATAAATAGTGATTCCTTTGATGAATCTGGACAAAGTAAATTGCAAACTTTCTGGAAAAGATTCACCATTCTAGATGTCATGAAGATCATTTGTGATTCATGGGAGGAGGTCAAAATGTCAGCAATAACAGGAGTTGGAAGAAGTTGATTCCAACCCTCAAGGGTGACTTTGAGGGTTTAAGACTTCCATGGAGGAAGTCACTGCAGACCTTTTTCCCCCTCTGCCTAATAAACCAGGTCACCAAGATCTAGGGAAGCACATTATCTAAGCATTTTTATTTTGTTTAGAGTATAGTCAATTCTTTGCAAGGAAGTGTAGGCAATAATGCCTTTTCCTTAGGCTCCTGAATGACTCTATTGTCCACCGTTTTTGCAAAGGTTCCGTTTTCCTCAGGACAATTCTTTCTTGTCTGTTACCAGCAGCCTGGACTCTGCAGTAGTCCTGGCTCACAGCTGCTGTGGAATGTGAAGGTGAAGACAAGGCAGTCAGAATGAGTGTGTGGCTGGAAGGCAGCTCCACTAGAGGGGTTTAAAGGCAATGGATAATATAATGGACTTGCAGCAAAAAAAAAAAAAGGACTTGCTTTCTTGAAGACCATTACCATCTGTCTGCATTTAGGTGTGTAGCAAAGAACACAAATTTAAATGGCAGTAAGTCATATTTTGTCAATCTAGGAGACAAAAAAGAGTCCAGGACTGGTTGGTTAGTGCAGCCTTGTAAGACCAAGGTTGTGGGTTCGGATCTCCATACTAGCCAGCTGCAAAAAAAAAAAAGAGTCAAGTGTCATGCTGACCCCACAAAAGTTCATAGCTGTGTTGGGAAAGGCTGTGTAAATGAGCATTTGTAATTCAGCAGGTAAGCACGTACAGGGATGTACCAGTTAATATACTGCACGTACAAAGAGGAGTTGAATAATCCCATCTGAGGCAGAGTCCCAGCAGATCTGACGTCTGAGTTGGTTCTAAAGGATCAGTAGAGTTTTCCAGCAGTTGAAAAAGGATGGAGCATTCTCTAAAGAGGAAGCAGCATGTAGAAAACCCCAGAGGTGTGAAAGTGCTTTAGGTGAACAGCACGTAGTTCAGTGTGGACGGACATCCAGGTGATGCCGGAGAGCAGGAGGCAAAGAGAGAGGTTCGGGTCACATTTTCACAATCTTCCAGGATAAGGGGTGAACTATCCTGTAGCCACTGGGGAAGCTAGTGGAAGATTTCTGTGTTTTATTGTCTTTAAGTATTTATCTTAAAATCAGAATAGGTAGTATACATGCACATGAGAAAATGTAAAAGGTACACTGGAAAGAAAGTGTCCCTTCCACCCTTGTCCCCTACACTCTGTCCCCAGTTGCCCTCTCAGAGACAGCCACCTTATCACTTTCTGTGTGTCCTCCCCAGGCTGTGTCTTAGAGAGATAAGCGGGGGCAGGAGGAGGTTGTGCTGGAGGAGATGGCTCAGGGGCGGGGGCTGGAGAGAGAGTAGTCCAGGTAAGAGACTATGGGGGAGAAGGCGAGGTGAACTGGTGGTGACGAGCAAGGGAAAGCAAGTTTTTTTTTTTTTTTTTTTTTAAAAGATGACCGGCAAGGGGATCTTAACCCTTGACTTGGTGTTGTCAGCACCACGCTCAGCCAGTGGAGCGAACTGGCCATCCCTACATGGGATCCGAACCCGGGGCCCTGGTGTTATCAGCACCGCACTCTCCCGAGTGAGCCACGGGCCGGCCCCGGAAAGCAAGTTTTTAAAAAGACTCCAAGGTTTGTTGCTTGTGTAGTTGGGTGGATAATGATGTAGTTGCCTGAGATAGGCCTAGTTTTGCACAAGGTGAGTTTTGAGTACAAGTTCTACGGGCTGTCAGAAATTCGTGTCACTGTAAACAGTGGAGCTGGAGCTGTAATTTTGTGAACATCAGCATTAGACAGTGGCTGACGTTGTGCGAGGGTAGGGTTGCTGAGGGAAAGCATGCAGAGGAGTGGGGAAGAATGCTAAGCCTGGAACCTGAAGAACATCAAAAACCAAAGGAACAATCTTCCTCTCAAGAGGTCTACAAGAACAGTAAGATCTGAACATGTTAGACCGCAGTGCCTGCAGATGGGGGTAGGGCAGACAACCTCAGAGGTCTGTCTCTCCCTCCCTCTGGGGGCCCAGGAGGCCAGCTGTTGTGAATGACTAGAATCCCAGCTCTGCAAGAGTTAGGAGTGGGGGTCTGATGTGCCTGACCCTGTTGTTAGGCCTCGGTACTGAGTGCTGGGCCTGGGAGTGTGTAGAGATGGCATGGACCGTGCTGGAGTGTGCATTGCCTCAAGAGATGCTGACCAGTGATTCTTAGCCTAGGAGCTCTGAGCTCCAGGGGTGGGACAAACCCTGACCAGGCTCTGGTGAGGAGGCCAGAGCAGTGGTTTGGGCAGAACAGAGGTTCATCTGCCCCTAAATGCCATAAGCCCATTACCGAGCAAGGAAAAGTAGCCCCCAATCCAAGGCTACCAATGCAGATTTCCACTGCACTGTGCCTCCTGATAGCAAATACCCAGGACCTCTTTAGTTACTTTAAATTGCTAGAATCCGAGATAGTAGAGCTGAAGGGACCTTAAAGGTCATTCAGTCCCACCTTCTTATTTACATCTGAGGCCTTTGGGGCCCAGCAAGGTGATTGTCGAAGTTCCCCCAGCCAGACTAGGGTTCCAACCAGGTACAAGGGTGTTACCGTCCATCACCTCACACACACCGGCTAGGCCAGCAAGAGGACACCTTTGGTTTGGAGGTCAGTCTGACCGCAGTCCATCCCATGCCAGTGTGGGCAAGTCTCTTGAAGCCTGAGTCTAGTTAAATACTCAGTAAATGCTGGTTACTGGAGGTTTGGAGGAATTAAGTGAAAGTGAATGTGCTTTATAAGGTGCTAAAACGCTACATAAATGTAATGTATTGCTATTTTCTTCCAATCCCACCCCACTTGGCTTCTCTAGGTCTCCCTTGCCTTCTTTCTCTGGCTTTGGAAACACCTCCCTGAAGTCAAGGCCTTCACCGATGGAGATGGGTCCAGGACTGGCAGTCTCACAACCAGGGGGTATTTCTCCAGAGCCTCTTTTGGGACAAGTGCTTGTCATTTTAGCAATGCGAAACAGCTTTCACATGCAGAGTCCACCTGCACTGCTTAGCTGTTGCCACCTCTGAAGCCATTAAGTGGAGCTTCTCAAGAGGACACTGACTGCTCTGTAGGCAACACAGTGCCCTCTGGTGGTGAGTGGCGGGACCTGATTGGCAAAATACTTAAAATTGTGGAAGCTGGGAGATTAGGTCCCAGGTGATCCATTATATCATTTCCTCCATTGTATGTGTTCACATTTCCATAATAAAACATTAAAAACCAACCAACCAACAAACCTGGACTTCAAAGAAGGATAATTCTTAGAGAGGAAGGGGGACATATACCCACACAGTGAAATAGGGCTGGCCAGTTAGCTCAGTTGGATAGAGCATGGTGTTACAACACCAAGGTCAATTATACCAGGGTCAAGAGTTCAGATTCCCATGCCGGCAGCTGCCAAAAAAAAAAAGAGGAGAGGGGAGAGGTATATCCATACAATGAAATACATGGGAATGAACTATTGACACATGTAATAACATGGATGGATCTCAGAATCATTATGCTGAGTGAGAATAGCTAGACACAAAAGACTGTGTGCTGTGTGATTCTGCCTACCTAGACTTCTAGAAATGCGTGCCCCTAATCCATAGTGACAAAGCAGGTCAGCGATTGCCTAGGGATGGGGGCAGAGGAGGAGGAAGGCACTATAGAGGGACTCAAAGAAAGTTTTGGGGGTGATGAATCTGTTTAGTATCTTGATTGTGGTGGTGATTTAATGGGTATTACGTGTGTATGTATATATGTACATATGTATATATGTCAAAACATACAAATTGTATTCTTTAAATGTGTAGTCAGGGCCGACCCCGTGGCGCACTCAGGAGAGTGCGGCGCTGGGAGCGCAGCGACGCTCCTGCTGCGGGTTCGGATCCTATATAGGAATGGCCGGTGCATTCACTGGCTGAGCACGGTGCGGACGACACCAAGCCAAGGGTTGCGATCCCCTTGCCGGTCACGAAAAAGACAAAAAAAAAAAAAAAAAAAAAA
>NW_007729123.1:249735-256632 GCF_000696425.1 Galeopterus variegatus
AAAAAAAAAAAAAAAAAAAAAAAAAAAAAAATGTGTAGTCAATTGTTCTGTGTCAATTATACATAAAATTAATATGTGTACATATATATATAAAGCTGTTACAAATTAAGAATTAAGGGGAGAACTCTTCCAATATACAAAGCTCCTCCAATATACAATATATTTTGGTAAATAAAGTATGCAGTGGATTTTCAGAAAAGTAACCTTTGAGACTTTACTTTTCATAAAAACTAGTTGTAAGAGTTGAAGGAAATTAAGAGATCATCACATTCAGTTCCTTCTCATATGTTTTCTGCTTCTTGTTCAGCTGTGGTTTGGTTTTTCAAAGCCTCCCTAGGATTTCAAGGGATGACACACACCCCCATGCGCACACACATGCATGCACGCGCACACTCATCCTGAGCTTGGCCCAGTTCCCATGGCCCCAGCCCAGGCACTGCCAGTTCCCGCGTCCAGATGTCTGTCTGATCTGCAGGTGGCAGGCAGCCAGCTGGCAGGAGCTTGTGTCTGCACTAGACCCAGAGCTGCCACCAGGGGCTGCCATGTCTTTGCTTTTCCTCCAAGCTCCGCCTTGTGGCTCCAACAAGCTGTGTGTTCTGGGAGGGAGTCTAACATATTTCCCATTTGAGAAGGTCAAGTTAAAAGCTTAAACAAATTGACTGAGAAAGGGCCACACATCAAATTGCAGGTATAGAAAGAAACACGTGTCGAAATTGAACAGTTACACAAGGCTGAGCCATCAAGAAAATTGCAAAAGAGAGACTTGACCTTCCTTCTGCAGCAGCTGTAGGGGCACAGTTCGCGGGCAAAGGTCACAGGCACAATGGTGTCTCATCATCATGGCTGCCCTGAGAGTCTGCAGTGTCATCCCTTTTAGCAGCAAGTGGAGCCCCTTAAGGTGCAGAGAAGTGGAGAGACTAGGCCAGGACTAGGTGATCACACATATAACTCCATATAACTCCAAATCATGGGCTCTGTCACTCAGTTGCCCTGCCTGATCGCAGAAACTATATTCTAACAACCCTTACAAAATCCTGAGGAGAGGAGAAGCCAAGCACTGACAGCAAAAGCTGGTTCCAGCAGAAGCTGACGAGGGGGAAATAGGGTTCAAGTAGGATGGCTTTATAAAAAAAGTCTGAAGGGTGTTGGGTAAAATTATTACTTCTTATCTATGTTGCCTCTGAGAATAGAATCAAGCCCAGTGGCTGAAGGCTGCAGGAGGCAGGTTGGTATCAGCATAAGAAAGAACTTTCATATATACCCAAAAGCACTGAAAGCAGGGTCTGGAAGAGAGATTTGGATGCCTGTGGTCATAGCAGCACTATTCACAATAGCCGAGAGGTGGAAGCAGCCCAAGTGTCCGTCAGTGGATGGACCAATGAACAAAATGTAGAAAATATGCATATGACGGAACGTTATTCAGCCTTTAAAACTAAGGAAATTCTGACACAAGCTGCAACATGGATGAACCTTGAGGACATCATGCTGAGTGAAATAAGCCAGTCGCAAAAGGACAGATACCGTATGACTCCACTTACGTGAGGTTCCTGGGGTAGTCAGAGTCATAGGCACAGAGAGGAGGATAGCGGTTTCCAGGGCCGGGGTGGGGAGGGAATGGGGAGTTAGTGTTTAATGGGGACAGAGCTTTAGTTTTGCAACATGAGAAGATTTCTGGAGATGGAGGGTGGTGACGGCTGCCCAGGGATCTGAATATACTTAATGCCTCTGAACTGCTCGCTTTAAAATGGCTAAAGTGGTAAATTTTAGGGTATGTTTTTTTACCATAATTAAAATTAAAAACAATAAAATAAAACAGTCTGAGTTCCACAAGATGGAATGGGCTGCTGTTTGAGGCAGTGGGGCCCCAGTCACTGAAGGAGTGTGGGTGTGTGTGCGCGTGTATGTGGGGTGTGTGAGTGACTCCCCCTCCTCTCTAGCCTTCACTGCATTAAAATTAAAAACAATAAAATAAAACAGTCTGAGTTCCACAAGATGGAATGGGCTGCTGTAGGAGGCAGTGGGGCCCCAGTCACTGAAGGGGTGTGGGTGTGTGTGCGCGTGTATGTGGGGTGTGTGAGTGACTCCCCCTCCTCTCTAGCCTTCACTGCCCCACTCCCCACTCTCGGTCCCTCTTCCCATTGGGAATTCCTTGCTAGCTTGGGAATCATCTCCTTTTCATCTATACTCCCTGGCAGGCACGAGTGTTCACATAAATGTATAGTGAATATTGACTTCCCCGTGGGACAATCGCCAGCCACCAGCAGCCACGGCAGCCCCTTGCAGTCTCCCTGCCTGGCATTGTCAGCCTCCCCTGGGAGACAGCGCTGCTGGGCGGGCGAGAGCCAGTGCCTCGTGAAGCCTGAAGCAGCTGGTGGCCTTCCGCCACCCACCCCAGGTTTGCCTCAGTAGGACACGCCTGGTGTCAGCTGGCTCCTGTTTACCACCACTGGCATTCCCCAGCAATCACGTCAGCTGATTTCTCAGGGAAGAGCTTGTTGTCCTGGAACCTCTCCCCCAGCCTTGAAGACCATGGCGTCCCTGTGCCGGTCTCACTGTGCACTCCAGTGAGCACTAGCAAGGCTGTGTCACAGGGTGACCCGAGGCTGCACACTGGTTCACACAGAATGGGGTTTGTTCGTCACCTATGTTATCGGTATATGTTATCTCTCATCTCACATCACCCCAAAGGGTAAGCCCCCATAATGCAGATGAGTAAACTGAGGCTCAGAGAGCCTCACAATTCACCCAGAGGCACATCATCATTAAATGGCAGAATTGGAATTTGAACCTTATTCTGTGTTACGCTTTTTTTTCTCTACTATGCCAACTGCTAGATAGATCTTAAACCCAAGATTAGGGCTGACTGGTTAGCGCAGTTGGCTAGAGCTCCACCTTGTAACTCCAAGGTCAAGGGTTCAGATCCCCTTACTAGCCTCTTGTTGGAGAAGATCAGCTAATGTTGATAGGTTAATAATCAGAGAACAGTATGGGACATAGCCCTGTCTGATGATAATAATCAAAATAATAGTAGCTACTATTTATTGAGTACTTATTAAGTGCCAGGCACTTTGGTAATCACTTTAAAATGTCTCACAATAAACTTATTTTACAGATGAGAAGATCAGTGCTTAGGAAGGTTAAGGAAATTGCCCAGAATTACACAGCCGCGAGGGGAAGTGCTGGGTCTGTCTTTTTTTCAAAATTCATGCTCTTTACTCTCATACTGCACTGCCTTCTCCTATTACACAACTATTTTGTAGCCTGTGCACTCTCTGGTCTTATATATCTTATCAAGGGTTCAGTGTGTTTGGGACTTATTTCTGTAGGATTGCCAGCACCTTCAGTGTGGGGCTCAGGTCCCCACGGTAGCTGGTGTAGCACTGGGCAGACTGGCAGAGCTGGATAACTACCCGGTCATTGATGAATCTGTGTGATTAAGTCTCAGAATCGAGGATGGAAGAGGACTTTAAAAGAGAATTTGGGAGAATGTAAACAGCTTCCTGCAGGGACAACAGCCCAAATCCACATCTTTGGGTAGAATAGGATGCGAAGAAGATGAGTTTATCTTGCTCTAGTGTGCAAATTGCAAAACAAAACTTTATTTATTTATTTTTTTTTGCAAAACAAAACTTTAAAAGCTCCCCAGTGTCTGCAGAACCAGTAAGGTCCCTACGCCAGGTATTCAAAGCCCCTGCTGTGTGGTGAGCTGCCCTTGTAGAAGGGCCTCAGCAGGCAGCTCTGCGTCTCTCTGCCACGTCCTGGGTACTGGGTGCTGCTCAGTGCTGGGCTACGCAGACAAATGGGCGTCCTTCCTACCTTTCTACCCTCTTATCTTCCTACCTTCAAGGGGTTCTCTGTCTTGGCACATTTGCAGACAGCAGAATGAGCGCAATGACAGAAGTCAGGATGGAGCAAGACGCAAGCGGGGAAGGGCACCTGGCCAGGCTGGGGAGGAAGGAGGCCTGGGGGAGGCATAACCCAAGGCCTGAAAGCTAAGTAGGAGTGGGGGGGTGAGAGATGCGGCTGTGCTCATCCCTGCTGAGCCTCACGCCCCCTTCCTCACCTGCCCAGCATCCGTGGGGATCCTAGAAGTAGAAGGGCGTGACTCCAGGGTGTGTGTTTTGCCTGGATTTTGAATTCTAACAGGAGGAACAAAGCGTTGGATCAGCCAGCCTCTGTCTGACTTCAGTGACGGCAGCTCAGCTTGCTGCCTCCTGGGGCAGCCTGTCGCTCCACGGGCAGCTCTGACTGTTCTTCGTGTTGAGCCCCGGCCCACCTCCCTGTAGTGTGTGCACATTGAGACCCTGGGACAGGCGGAAGAAATGTGGTCCCTCTTTCTCCTGTGAGCTCTTTAGACATTAAAGTCAGCGATCTTGATCACTCAGTTTGTGTCATGGAAACTTCAAACGTGGGTGTGTTGATTTCCAGGCCCATTGCGCATTATCCTGAAGTTTCCATTTCCTTGCATTCCTGGGTTAATTCCAGTCAGCTCATGAAGCCCTGTCTTCTATGGTTTTTTAAAAAATTCTTGTTAAAAGATTTTTCCCCAGAAAGGGTAATAGGAGATAAACTCTGAGTCTTCGTATGTATGCAAATATCTTTAGTTTGCTCTAATAAATACTTATTAATAGTTTATTTGGAATTAAAGTTCTGAGTTCATTTAGAAAGTGGTGCTGATAACACCAGGGTCCAGGGTTTGATCCCTGTACTGGCCAGCTGCCAAAAATAATAACAACAATAGAGTTCTGAGCTCAGAATAATTTTCCTTTAGAAGCCATTGTAACAGGGGTTTCCAGTGTGGCTGAAGAATCATCTGATGCCATCTGATCCTTGGTTTTTCATAGGTGACCTGTCTGCACCTGGTCCTCCCTTCCTAGAAACTTTTAGGATTTTCTCTTTATCCTTGTGTCTTAGTCCATTCAGGCTGCTATAACAAGATTGCTTAGACTGTGTAATTTATAAATGAGATCAAGGCACCAGCAGATTCAGTGTCTGGTGAGGGCTGTCTGCTTCATAGATGACACCTTGCTGTGCCCTCCCACAGCAGGAGGGCAAACAGGCTCGCTCATGCCTCTTTTATCAGGGCCCTTACCCCATTCATGAGTTCAAAGCCTCATGACCTCATCACCTCCTGCAGGCCCCGCCTGGTAATGCTATTGCGCTGACGATTAGGTTTTTTTTTTTTTCCTTTTTGTCTTTTTTCGTGACCGGCAACGGATTGCAACCCTCAGTGTCGCGCCCGTACCGGACCGGGACCGGCCACGGGATCGCAACCCTCGGTGCTGCGCCCGCACCTCGCTCAGCCAGTGAGCGGCCGGTCTGCATGCGGGATCCGAACCCTCGGCAGGAGCGCCACCGCGCTTCCCAAGCAGCGCACTATAGCAGTGTGCCACCGGGCCGGCCCGACGATTAGGTTTTGACATATGGATTTTGTGGGGACACAAACATTCAGACCACAGACCTTGGTATTCTGAGATTTCACCTGAATGTAAAGTGGGTTTTTTTATTTGTTTGTTTTTGTTGTTTATTTAGATTGCTTTTAGTGGGCCCTTTCATTTTGGGGACTTAAATCTTAAACTCAGGGAAATTCTATTATTTCTTTATGTTAATTTTCCTCTGTATCTCTTCCCAGCTTCTAGAACTTCCATTTGATGAATGGTGGATTTTCTAAATTAATTTTCTTTCTTTTGAATTTTCTCTTATACCTTCCTTGTTTTTCTCTTTCCTGTGCTCTAAAATATGCCCTTGACTTTATCTTCCAAGTGTCAGGCCACTGGTTTAGTCTTCAACCTCTCCTAGTCTGTTATTCAGCCCTTCTACTGATGTTTCTGTTTCAGCAATCATATTTTTATTTCCCAAGAACTCCTGTTCTCTGATTTTTTCTTCTTTTGTACAAATTTGCCTGTTCCTGTTTTATGGGGGCAGCACCCTGTCAAATATCTCGTGGATATTAGTGGGATGATACACGTTTCTCTTCTGCTCACTGCACTGTCTTTTATCCAAGGTCAGTTGTGTTGTTCATCTTAATCTTGTTCTTTCATTCTGATTTCCCCCCATTTAACTGTCTGTGGGTCCTTTTATGACCACTTGTATTTAATGAACCAAAGACTGGCTGATGAGCATGTGCAGCTGGCGTGGGCTCCTTTGGGGCTGTGTACACTACGACCCACAAGTCTTTTCCTCTGAACAGGGAGGCTTTGCGAGCTCTGTGTAAGTGGAGCGGATCTTCTGAATGGCAGGCTTGGGAATGAAGGAGGTTGCTTTGGTGTTTTCAGCCTAAAATAACACAAACAGAGGCTCTCCAAAGAAAAGAGTCTATTAGGGAATGAATGACCCGGGATTGCATTTTGGAGTGCGTGTGCCACGGCAGACCATGGGGGCCATAAGCATACAGGGATGGAAGCACAGGAACGCAAGAGTTTTTAAAGGTGAAATGGGGAAGGTTATGTAAGTGGTTTTGAAATAATTATCCTTGGCTACAAGGGTCAGCAACAAGGGTTGCTGGGCAGGCATCCTCGCAGAAGCATTCTTTGTGTGAGGTAGCCATGGCCTTGTGCCTGATGTCTGGAGGTGAGAGACGGTGTGCTCATGCTAGGTGGCAGCGGGTCACTGATTTCCGGAGGTGAGAGGGTGTCATGTAGGGAGCAGTCTGGGAGGCAGGGAGTCTGGCACTAGCTCTGCCACTTCCCCTTTATGTGAGTTTTTTTAAAAATTTATTTTTCTGTTTTTCTTTCTTTCTTTTTTGGTTTTCTTATGTGAGCTTTTAAGTCACTTCCCTTTCCCAGCCTGTTTCTCGCCTGTGAATGAGTGTGTGGCCCCAGACAGCCTGAGGGAGGCTTTTTTACTCTGAGGTTTATAGGTCCTGGGTTGAAAGTGGTGGCCGTTGTCTGTGGCACA
>NW_007729123.1:257223-259453 GCF_000696425.1 Galeopterus variegatus
AGTGAGCGAACCGGCCATCCCTATGTGGGATCCGAACCCGGGGCCTTGTTGTTATCAGCACTGCACTCTCCCGAGTGAGCCACGGGCCGGCCCCCAACTCGGCTTCTTGATGCAGCTCCCTGTGTAAATGAAAAGCTGAACCCCTCAAGGGAAGGTCCAGCCATGGGGGGTTGCAGAAGCCTTCGCATCCCACAGCAGCTTTGACCTTCCTCCTAAAAAAGGTCATGACCTGGATCATACCCGGGCATGCCTGACCCTCTTCATTCACCATTCCTGCCCTCACTAACTCATTGAAAAACCCAACAGTCCTTGACCTCAAGGAGGTCACAGTGTAGAGGGTAACAGTCGGGCATACCTGTAGCTTCATTACAGTGTTATCAGGAAAATGCATTTAGAACCCCTTGAAAGTAGTAGTGAGGACCCCAGTCAGTCTCTTTTCCTCCTTTAAAATTCCCCAGGCCTGGGCCGGCCCGTGGCTCACTCGGGAGACTGTGGTGCTGATAACACCAAGGCCACGGGNTGTTTATTTAGATTGCTTTTAGTGGGCCCTTTCATTTTGGGGACTTAAATCTTAAACTCAGGGAAATTCTATTATTTCTTTATGTTAATTTTCCTCTGTATCTCTTCCCAGCTTCTAGAACTTCCATTTGATGAATGGTGGATTTTCTAAATTAATTTTCTTTCTTTTGAATTTTCTCTTATACCTTCCTTGTTTTTCTCTTTCCTGTGCTCTAAAATATGCCCTTGACTTTATCTTCCAAGTGTCAGGCCACTGGTTTAGTCTTCAACCTCTCCTAGTCTGTTATTCAGCCCTTCTACTGATGTTTCTGTTTCAGCAATCATATTTTTATTTCCCAAGAACTCCTGTTCTCTGATTTTTTCTTCTTTTGTACAAATTTGCCTGTTCCTGTTTTATGGGGGCAGCACCCTGTCAAATATCTCGTGGATATTAGTGGGATGATACACGTTTCTCTTCTGCTCACTGCACTGTCTTTTATCCAAGGTCAGTTGTGTTGTTCATCTTAATCTTGTTCTTTCATTCTGATTTCCCCCCATTTAACTGTCTGTGGGTCCTTTTATGACCATTTGTATTTAATGAACCAAAGACTGGCTGATGAGCATGTGCAGCTGGCGTGGGCTCCTTTGGGGCTGTGTACACTACGACCCACAAGTCTTTTCCTCTGAACAGGGAGGCTTTGCGAGCTCTGTGTAAGTGGAGCGGATCTTCTGAATGGCAGGCTTGGGAATGAAGGAGGTTGCTTTGGTGTTTTCAGCCTAAAATAACACAAACAGAGGCTCTCCAAAGAAAAGAGTCTATTAGGGAATGAATGACCCGGGATTGCATTTTGGAGTGCGTGTGCCACGGCAGACCATGGGGGCCATAAGCATACAGGGATGGAAGCACAGGAACGCAAGAGTTTTTAAAGGTGAAATGGGGAAGGTTATGTAAGTGGTTTTGAAATAATTATCCTTGGCTACAAGGGTCAGCAACAAGGGTTGCTGGGCAGGCATCCTCGCAGAAGCATTCTTTGTGTGAGGTAGCCATGGCCTTGTGCCTGATGTCTGGAGGTGAGAGACGGTGTGCTCATGCTAGGTGGCAGCGGGTCACTGATTTCCGGAGGTGAGAGGGTGTCATGTAGGGAGCAGTCTGGGAGGCAGGGAGTCTGGCACTAGCTCTGCCACTTCCCCTTTATGTGAGTTTTTTTAAAAATTTATTTTTCTGTTTTTCTTTCTTTCTTTTTTGGTTTTCTTATGTGAACTTTTAAGTCACTTCCCTTTCCCAGCCTGTTTCTCGCCTGTGAATGAGTGTGTGGCCCCGGACAGCCTGAGGGAGGCTTTTTTACTCTGAGGTTTATAGGTCCTGGGTTGAAAGTGGTGGCCGTTGTCTGTGGCACGTGGCAGGAACCAGGCAGGCCGCCCTGCTGACGATCTTTTGATGCTTCTCTCCTTCATCCTTCTCAAGGTGTTGTCAGAGCAGAGCACCGAAGACCACCCCGAGAGCAGCAGTGCCTCCAGGTGAGTACGGAGGACGCACAACTCCTATTCCAGAAGCCACAGGTTCTCTCTGTTGACTCCAGCCACCCCCAGAGCCACCTACTTCCCACTTCCCTTCAGGTCCCAACTCGGCTTCTTGATGCAGCTCCCTGTGTAAATGAAAAGCTGAACCCTTCAAGGGAAGGTCCAGCCATGGGGGGTTGCAGAAGCCTTCGCATCCCACAGCAGCTTTGAC
>NW_007729124.1:0-1766 GCF_000696425.1 Galeopterus variegatus
CATTCCTTGCTTTGGAAAAAGTTAACAAACTTGGAACTGATGGATCACTTTGTAAACCACATACAGCCCAGCACACACAGAAGCACATACCATCCAGCATGTCACTTAAGGGGAAAAGACCCCGGTTGTTCCTGCTAAGTCAGAAAGAAAGCAACAACTCCAACCATGTTGACAGTCAGCGTAACCAGACAGCAGGAAACAGTTCGAGGCACGTGAATGGAAAAGAAGAAAACACATCAATCTCTATTTGCAGGTGATATGGCAGATCATATGTCAGTAATACTGGAAAAAACAGAATTAATGCAAAATCTAAAACAAACTATAAGACAACTCGGTANGCCAGGAGGGAGCTGACCCCAGGCTCCCCATTACACTGGTCATTGCCCTTGTGGGGTGCACTGTTAGTTTCCCAAAGTCGCACTCCCCAATGTGGTGAGGAGTCTCCATTGGGCTGCTTAGAAGCCTGAACCCCTGGAGTTCAGTGCCCAGCCCAGTGGGGGACTGCTCTGTGTTCAGGGGCTGTTTAGGGTGTTATGTGTTTGCTGTAGTGTGTGGTGCACAGTGTCCTGTTGATAACTAGCCAAGAGCAGAGGAGCTGTGAGGTGTCATCTCCTCCCTTTAGAGCACCTCTCATGACCCCAGGTGCCTGCCCCTCACCTCTCCTCATGCCTCTGCTGGTTCTCCTGTGTGGACTCCCCCACTCTCTGCATCCCTAAACACAGTACATATTGCATAACACAAAAAATATATATAAATGATGTGCAAAGCAGAGACCAAACACACCCATCACAACAATAAATGTAAATGGACTTAACTCACAAGTAAAAGACACACGTTTCCAGAGGCTCACAAAGAAAACCCAGTCCTATCCCATGTACAGAGGCATGTTGGATAGGATAAAAATAAAGGGATGAGAAAATGAAAATTTAAAGGTCAAGGTCGATATCCCACTACATGATAAAATAGCTCTCCACCCAAGTGTGTTAAATGAGACGAGAAGGATACTTTACAACGTTAAAGGTGACCACTTGGAATGCAGACATAATCGTTATGAATATCTGTGCATCACATAACCATTGGACACCATCATGAACCAGGAGTGAACGATGCTCAGAAAAATAGAACCGTTCTAACCAAAGGGACTCCACACAGTACTCAGAGCAAAGTTAAAAGCTTTGCATATGTGCATCAATAAAAATAGAAGAATGAAATGAAATAAATCAAACATTTACTTCAAAAAGGTGGAAGAGGATAGCAGTATCAGCTGAACGAGAGCAGAACTGATACGCTGGCCGTCCTGGTTTGATCGTCACACACTGTGCACCGCACTGTTGTCAACTCTCCCCACAGGGATGCACAACCAATTGTGTTTCAATAAAAACCAAACAGAAAAGAAAAGCAACAAAACCAGAAAGTAGTGAATTAAAAGACAGAGAAATAAATTAAGTGCTGGTTCTTTAAAAACTTAAAATAGATAAAATATTAAATTACAGACTAATTTTTCCTGTGATTCATGCAAAAATAATAAAATGATTAGCAAATATAATCCAAAAACATGTAAAATAGGAATGTCCCGAGACAAGAACACAGGAATGCTTCAATGCTGGCCGTTCTCTAAATAATTCACTTTGTCAACAGCTGTGGTAATAAAATCATGGAAGTATTTCCATCGATGCTAAAAAAGCATCTGAGAAAATACAACATCCATTCCTTGCTTTGGAAAAAGTTAACAAACTTGGAACTGATGGATCACTTTGTAAACCACA
>NW_007729124.1:3001-4798 GCF_000696425.1 Galeopterus variegatus
TCCACAGCACAGAAGGGGGTACTGGAGAGTGAACAAAAGAGACATTCCATAGCCAGGCCCTGCACGTAGGACACTTAGTGTCTGATGAAGGGGGCACCTCCCATCACGGGGTGAAAGACGGATGTTTCAGTAAGTGGTGCTGGCAAAGCACCAATAGCCATTTGGGAAAAGATGGATCCATCCCTCATACCAGATCAAAATGGATCGGAGACCCAAGTGTGGAAACTTGAAACACGGGTGAAGTTGTTTTTAAATTGGGGAATAGGGAAGAGCTTTCCAATCATGACACAAAATCCAGAGGCACGTTTTAAAAATCAACACATTTAACTACATCATCATAATTTGTGTATATGGTAAAAACACCATAATAAAGTCAAAAGACCAAAGGCAAGCTAGGGGAAAAAATTGCATTCCTTATCACAGACGAAGAGGAAACACCGTAATGTAATAAATCAATAAATCAATAATAATAAAAACTTGTTAAAAATATATTAAAAACATGGGCAAAAATAGAGCAAAGCACAAACAGAAACTTCAGAGAAAGACACGTACACGTGGCCCTCAAATATATGAAAATGTGCGCAAAACCACTCACAGTAAGATGTACATTAAAACTATATTAAGATTCCAATTCTTGTCTCCCAGGTTGCTAAACAAACGAAAAGAACATGTGGCTTTTTTGCACACTGTGTGCGCAGCCTCGGGGAGTGCAGCACAGGCAGACATTGGAGGTGTCGGGCAAACAGCTGCAATGCTATGCGGATCTTGTGTCTTTGACTGCACCATGTTTCCTTGTTTCTTCATGTACTTTGTGATTTATTTTTTAAGTTTTTGCTGAGTTTTATGCATTTGAAAAATAACCTCCTCTCGCAGTCTTTATGGACTGGCTTCGTACAGGAGAAGACCTTCACCAGTCAGCCCAGTTAGAGATACTGGGGCCCCCTGGAACCTTTTTTGGTGGGTGCGGCTTCTCAGGGCCTGCCCATGGACCTTCCCAGCAAGAGGCCTGCAGTTTCTCCTGCAGGAGCTCAGGAGCCCTTGCTCCCTCTGGTGTCTGCTGCGGCGCTGCAGGCCCTCTGGAGCAGCAGCAGCAAGCGGCCCCAGCTCTCCCTTGCTTTCAGCAGCCCGCAGGCTTCCAGCCATGCTCGCAGGGTCAGCAGAGACAAGAGCAGTCCCTGGAGCAGCCCTTGAAAAGCTGGAACGTTGGGTGCCTATTGCAACCTTCTCTCCCACATCCCCCCACCCCGAGGGAGAGCCCACGCGCTGAGCGGCGCTGTGCCAGCTTGGGGGAGTGGCCACCGAGGGGGAAGGGAAGAGGCTCTTCCTGCCCAGCTCAGCGCGGCCTTCGTAGGCTGTGCGCACCTGGGTGCTGCAGCAGGCCACTGGTTTCTGGAGCTCTCATAAGGGCGTTTTGGTCCGTGTCCTGCTGTGAAGTCCGTTTCTCTGTGGGCACATGAGGACCGGGCTTTCTCCCGCACGGTCTCGCGGACATCACACGCCTCGTGCTTATTGTCAGTGCCCCTAGCAGGCTCGGGAAGGTCCCTGTCTGGATGATAAAGGGTCACCCTGCTATGAGGGTGAGCGGGAACGGGGCAGGGCAGGGGGAGGGTCAGGTCTGCTCCGAGTGCACCTCCGCGTGGAGCGCTGATCTCGGAGGACGAACGGCGTGTACAGTCCGAAAAGAAATACAGGAAAAGACAAAAGCAAAGCCTCAAGTTGAATAGGAATGGACACCTGTGGTGCCAACTGCACACCCACCGTGGACACAAAGCCAAGCAGAGAAGAGCTGTTTCAAGC
>NW_007729124.1:5599-10644 GCF_000696425.1 Galeopterus variegatus
AGGTGAGCCTGGACCTTGTTTGGTGCCGGGAAACAAGAACGTCGCACAGACTAGGGTGACATCACAGGACATGGAACCCGGCTGACGGGCCCCACTGTCCAGGGACAGGACAGGGGTGTAACGGCAACTTTTTACAAACCATGAGTCCTCAATAATACTCAGAAGGAGGTGCGGGGGCGCGAGGGCACAAGGGGAGTTTGCAGGGAGCTCTGCTGTGCAGGAGGATGGCACAGGTCAGCTCAGAGGAAACGGGACATGTGGAAAATGCAGCCTCCCCACCCGCGCTGCCACCATGGGCTCTGGCAGGATTGTCGCAGTGCTAAAGCCTGAATGAAGGGTGCTGGGGGACCGGGACGTCACACTCATCAACCCATGGCCCACAGGTCACTCACCGATGGTGGAGGGGAAATGTCCCTTTACCGAGGGGCCTCTGACTGTCACCTTCCTAACTGCCCTGACCATGGCACAACCGGATGTGCTCCTGCCAGAGCTGCCCACAGCATGCCCCACAGCACTGAGGCCTTCCTGCTGCATGGGTGTGACTCACAGCCACGGAGCCCCCAGCCACCCTACTGCACCCTGAGGCATGCAGGGTGCTGAAGGACAGGGTGGGATGCCCCCGCGGAGGCCGGGCACAGCCAGGGCATGGACACGCTCCAAGGATGCTGGGCTGACCCCTGGAATGTCAGGCTCATGAGGAAAACCAACAAACCCTGGTGCGGGGTGGCGCCGCTCCACAGGAGGGGTGAAGAGATGCTGGTGCAGGGGGCCGTGTCGGGTCCTGGCTGGGCAGGACACACTTCTGAGGTGACTAGAGGCCAGGACTCTTGGCCTCTCCTGGGTTACTGCTGGTGTACTTGGGTGACAAGGACACTGTCTGAGTTGAGAAAGTGGACGTCAGAGCTTAGAGATGTGACAGCAAGGCCTTGCAGTTTCGACTGAGTTTAATGGAGAAAACTCTGAGTTGAGAAGGTATCTGTGCACCTCTGGATTAAGTGACAAAGGGTCAGGAGGGTGCACTGCGTGCTCCAGGCCATCACCCTTCTGACATGGCTTCTGTGACAGCTGCAGTGTGCATGATCCTTTCTGTCCACCACATCCTTCGTTCCTGTCAAAACTTGGAACTTAGGGACAGCAGCAGCCCTGGGAGTGTCACTTGCACCTGATGAAACTCACTCAGGCTCACAGTGGAGCAGCATGGGTTGGGGGATGAAGACCCTGAGCACCTGTGGTGGGTCACAGGGGAGCCTCTCACCTCTGATGAGCGGGCGTGCCCTCCTCCCAGCCCGCCCACCTCCCAGGCAGCTGACAGCCCCTCCTGTGCACTGGGGTCCTGACAGCCCCCAGCCCGGGGCATCCTTCCCCAGCTCTGACTCCGGCCTGGCCCTTCCCTGGTCACCCCCCTCATGCAGGACCTGGCCTGGGGCTGCCCTGTGGCCGGGTCGCCCGAGATGCTGCTGGGAACAGGGTTTGGGGCTGGTGAAAGGGAAGGGACGGGGTGCCCACCTTCAGTGGAGGACGGTCCCCACCAGCTGAAGAGACACGTAGAAGATGCTAAGGATAGACAGGAGGACAAATGGTCCACCCAGGGGGCTCCTGAGCATCGACCCTACCCTTCAAGGGGAAGAAACCAAAGCCCAGGCAGCCCTGAGCTGCTCCTGGCCCAGAGCTGGGATCACAGGTACAGGGCCTGACCCCCGACTGGGAACACAGTTGGCCCTAGCTTCCTCAAGTGGGAGTGGCGACCCAACTAGGACAAGCGCTGCCTTTGACTGGGGGCTGGGGTCCTGGAGCCAGCCCCTGGGGAGATGGCCCAGCTGGAAGCTGTTTAGCTGGGGGAGGCGGTTCCTGGGACCTGCACCTAAGTGGGGTGGCTTTGTCTGCCTTCCTTGTTAGTGTTGAGGCAGGATGGCAGCAGGGAAGGCGGGGGACCCTGAGACCCCGCTGGGGAGGACCCCACCCCACCCCACGCCCACCACGTGATGGTATCCACAGGGGCTTTGCCTCTGAGGAGATCCAGGTGGGCTGCACAGCAGCCTCCAGTGGCGTCCCCAGGAAGGCGGTGGATGACTGGGTAGAGCTGCAGGGGCCCGGGGCCGGGGGTCTAGGGAACTGGGGTTAGAAGCTGTGCACGTCCAGGCCGCTGAAGATCCCGCCCCGCAGGCACTAGGATCCTCTTCACTGTTTATGTCCTGGCCCGGGTCAGGGTCTGCGCACCACGCCCAGCCGGGGCCTTCTGGCTCCTGCCCCTGCCCTCTCTGGCTGAGCCTCCTCGGCTGCTCAGGAGACCCTTCCTCCCACCTCCCTCGGGCGGTGTGCATGATCGTACCGTCCTCCTCTGCACCGCGGCCACCCGGCCCAGCTGCCTCATGTTACCCTGTGGGACATGCCACAGGTACCCTGAGGGAGCCCCAAACTCTGCGCAGCCCAAACTGAATGCGGCTCCCATGCGTCTCCCCCTGTTCCACCGCTAGCCCCTACAATGTCCCCTCTAATGTCCCGTGGCTCCAGGGTGGGAGGACTGCTGTCCAGGCATCCAGGCCAGACACCTGGAGGCCTCCCTCACCCCCTCTCCGAGCCTCCCCCAAACCTCATCATTCCTAGAGTTCTGGGGTCTCCCCTCCTCCGTGTTTCTACAGCCTCCCTTCTCACCATCTGCTGCCAGCCCCTGGACCAGGCCCCCTCTCCTGCATTCCTGTACCCCCTCCTAACTGGCTGCCCCTCCTGTCATCCCCACACAAAGTCAGACCCAAACCTGATGCGTGACTCTTTTCCTTGAGACCCTCCCTGGGCTCCCCATAACCCTGGGATAAAGCACAGGCTTTCAGAGTCTGCAGATTGACCACCAGGGGACATCAGTACATCTCTGGGTGTCCACTCCTCTTGGCTGAAGTAACCTGGGTCCCCAGAGGGATGTCACCAGCAGCCTACTCACCTGCTCTGCTGGCCAGACAGGTTGGCAGGACGATGCCCACTCAGAGGGGTCGGACCCAGCCTGGGCATGGAGCCTGATAGCTGCCTCACCTGGGTAGACTGTCCCTCCCAGCCGGGTCCACACCTGGCCTGTGCCGGTGCCTTAAAGCATGACCCTCTCTAGGCCACTTGCAGATACTGTGATCGTATCAGAGGAGTGAGTCCTGCATGGTGGAACTGTGGATTGGGGAGAGAGATTTGAAGAACAGATGCCCTGTGGGCCTGGGCTGGCCTCCAGGAGGGCTGGCGAGAGGCCCAGGATGCAGGTCAAATGCCCTCAGGTGCCTCCATCCAGGCCGTGAAGAGGAAAAGCAGGCAGGGGTCAGAGGCCTTCAGTAGACCCGGGCAAGCACCGGGTCATGGGCTTGCTTTTCTGGGTGGGGTGTCTGTTAGGCATGGGTCACCCTGAGAGAGACCCTGCCGGCTCATGAGGCTTCTGTGATAACAATTGTTTTGCCTTAAAGAACCAGAGAGGGCCACTCTGGGAGCCAAGTGTGGCCCAGCCTCCCTCTGGGAGCACTGCCTCGTCCCTCTGAGACTCGGTTTCCTCAACTGCAAACTGGATGCCCTCACTGCAGGACCATCCGAAGCAGGGGTCCGGGCGCTTGGAACAAGTCCAGCATAGAGCTGGCTGTTCTCAACATTGAGCTGGTGCACGCTGGCCCCTCTCCGTTACACGCCCTGGGGTCCCTGGGGCACTCCGGCCAGGCTCTGGCAGCTTTCTAGGCTGCCCTCGTTAGTGGAATGTTCTTCCTTGTACCCAGAGCTGGCTCGTCTGGAATCTACTGTCCTGCCCCATCTGGGTCCTGCCCACCTGTCTCACTGGGTAGGGGGCTGCTCTGGTGCATGGTTGGATGTGCATGTGTTTCTGGGTGTGCATGTGTGTGCCCGTGTGCTCACACGTGTTTACACGCGAGTGTTCTGGGCAGAGCCCCTAGAAGGCCCCTCCAGCAACTCACCTGCCCCGGGTAAGTCCACTGGGATCCAGGCTTCCAGCCCACGGCAGGTGCTGGTTCCAACCTGCACTAGGGATCTGCTTCTGTGCTGCAGGACGGGGACTGTGGGCATCACTGTCTGACAGGTGCTTGTAAGCCTCTCCCCAGTCTTTTGCTGGCCACTGTATTAATACGTTTCTATTGCTTGTAACAAAATACCTACAACTGGGTAATTCATAAGAAAATGAAATTTATTTCTTATAGTTTCAGAGGCTGGGAAGTCCAAAGTCCAGGGAACACGCCTGATGAAGGCCTCGGTGGTGACAGTAACTCAGGGGCTTCATATCGCGGAATGACGGAGAAGAGAGAGCTCCTGCTGCGCTCTCCTTTTAAAGCCCTCAGAACCAGAACCACGCCCCTGACCTCCATTAAACCATCAACCTAACTACATCTTCAAGGCTCCACCTTTCAATTACCATAATAGGATTTCCCACCCTCTTAACAGTCACAGTGGGGATCAAGCTTCTAATTCATAAAACTTGGGGGACACAATTCAATCCTTATCATTCTGTACCTGGCCCTCAAAATCTGTTTTTCTCACAGGTAAATNCAATTACCATAATAGGATTTCCCACCCTCTTAACAGTCACAGTGGGGATCAAGCTTCTAATTCATAAAACTTGGGGGACACAATTCAATCCTTATCATTCTGTACCTGGCCCTCAAAATCTGTTTTTCTCACAGGTAAATCCATCCATTTCATCCCCCAATGTCTTAACTCAAAAGTCCAAAGTCTCCAGGTCCCTTCTATGAAAGCAAAACAAGTTACCTACTTCCAAGGTACAATGGTGGGACAAGCATAGGGTACATATTCCTGCTCAAAAAGGGAGAAATAGGCCAAAAGGAAGGAGTAACAGGTCCCAAGCAAGTCCGAAACCCAGCAGAGCAGGCATGAAATCTTGAAACTGGGGAATCATGTTCCTTGACTCCACGTTCCACCTCCTCTGCACGCTGGTGTAGGGGTTGGGTCCCGTTGGGAAAATATAGGAAAACGGTCAGAGCCCCTCAGATGTTCAGAATCCTGCCTAGCATTTGCTGTAAATATCCTCAGGTGTTCCTTGTTACTACTTAATGTAA
>NW_007729124.1:10662-12566 GCF_000696425.1 Galeopterus variegatus
GAATCCTGCCTAGCATTTGCTGTAAATATCCTCAGGTGTTCCTTGTTACTACTTAATGTAACTGCATATGGGCACCCAGGTGTCCAGGGTTATGGACCTGAGTATAAAGGACTAAGAGCTCTGATCCACGGTGCTTCTGAGAACTCAGAGAAGCTGCTAGGATGGCTGCTCCTAACTCTGAATAAAGCCTATTAATTTTTTACCCATGGCTCCCCAGACCATTTTCCTATTACCTGCTTGTAGACCTGCGTGTGGAGGGTTTGTGACCCAGTCTGTGCGACAGGCTCAAGGGGTCTGTGAGCCCTAGCCCTACAGGTCCCCAAGTCCTCAGGCAGCTCCACTTCTATGGCTTTCCTGGTCTGAGGCCACACTTCAGTTCTCCCAGGCTGGCATTGCATGCTGGTAGCTCTACAATTCTGGGGTCTCTTGGGCGGTCCTGCTCCAATGGTTCCACTGGGCATGACCTTGGTGGGGTTTCTCTGCTGCAACTCTGACCACACGTTTCCTCTTAGCATTGCCCTAGTGAAGGCTCTGTGCAATGAATCCAGCCCTGTGACAGATCTTTTCCTGGGTCCCCAGTCTTTTCCATACATCCTTTGAAATCGGGGTGGAGGCTCCCAGGCCTTCACAGCTCTGGCATCTGCAGGCCTGCAGACTCAAACACCATGTGGATGCTGCCAAGGCTTCCTGCCGGAGACCAGCTCCACAGGACTCGTTGGACCTGAATAGGTGGTGTGGCGTCGGCGAGGAAAGAAAGAGACGGACCACAGATGNTATATTTATTATTTTAATTTATGACCAAAATCACAATATATACAACATGATTTTATATAATAAAACTTGATTATAACGTTCTATTATATTTTATACTACTATTAAAAACATTATACTATAATCTAAACAAAATCTATTAATATCAAAAACCTTTTTATATATTTTTATTATTTTACCTATTCGTCTTTATAGTAAAACTTTCTAACTTTTTTACCAATTGACTCTGGGAACAGCACAAGGAACAAAGTGAAAAGTTAAATGATCCTACTCAAACTAACAGAAACACACCATATCATTCTTATTATTACTAGGGAAACAGCATGTTCTTGGTAAATCAAGTGAAACTGTGGGAGTGGGAGAAACAAAGAAATCTGTAACTGGTCGATGATCAATTAGTTATAAACATAACTGCACTGGGACCCGCCGTCTCCCTGGGGGGATGTGGATAGAACTCCAACATAACAGCTTCATCCCACACGTACAGGAGCACGACCACAGCCACAGTGGGTCCACGCACACATCACTAACAAGGAAGATTAATAACAAAATTAAATGGGGCCAACCCGTACTGGGAACATGCCTCAGAAACACCTTCAGTACTGACAATGCCCTTTAAATAAACCAGTTAATTGTGATGTATTTTAACATGTCCTTTGAGAAACTCCAGGGAATTTCCCAAAGCCACACTAAGCCAAAAGGTTAGGCTGTTAATTCTGGGAAACCTCATCAAGCAACCAAAGGTGAACACACAAGAACTTCCATGGAGCCGCACCACACACACGGGACCCCCTTGTAGCCTGCAGAACAAGGGGTATCACTCAGACTCCCATGCCGCTCCCTATAGCAGGATGGCTCACGGCAGCTTCTGGCTTGTATTTCCAAAGCTGCAGGTCCAGCCACACCTGAGGCCAACTTAGCCATGGAGGGAGTAACCAAAGCAGCTGGGGTGCTGGTGCTGGAAGCAGCCTCTCAAGGTGTCCTTAGGTAGCAAGTCCATGGAGGGCATCTTGGGCCTGTTCCCCAAGACCATTCTGTCTCCCTAGGCCTCTGGGCCTGTGATGGAAGACGCGGCCTCCAAGATCTCTGAAATGCTGTAGAGCTAGGGCTGGGGTCTGGAGCTCACAGACCCC
>NW_007729124.1:13069-50886 GCF_000696425.1 Galeopterus variegatus
TGGAGGGCATCTCGGGCCTGTTCCCCAAGACCATTCTGTCTCCCTAGGCCTCTGGGCCTGTGATGGAAGACGCGGCCTCCAAGATCTCTGAAATGCTGTAGAGCTAGGGCTGGGGTCTGGAGCTCATAGACCCCTCGAGCCTGTTCACAAACCCTTCACACGCAGGTATATGAGCTAGATAACTGGACAAAACAATCCTTGGAGCCTTGGTTGAAGAAGGAATAGTCTTTATTCAGCACACACAGCACTGTGAGCTAACTGGTACAAAGGAGAAACTCAGAAACACACTGCTACCAGCAAGGTCCAAAGTTAAACTGAAACTGAGCAGCTGCCAGCAGAGTAAACATGCTCTATTGTTAGATGCTTAGACGCCAGCTCTGCCGGCCAGCACTGCTTCACAAACTCAAGAACACACACAATCAATTAACTAGAAAGACACATGGGTGCACATGCGCACAGCTCCATGCACACACAACTTGTTTCAGGAAATGTCAAGGGAGCCTGACTAAATCATCCTATTTTCCCCACAAATGCCTTCAAGGTCTTTCTTCACTTCTCTTGATAATCCCTTCTGTACTCGTCTCCTTAGCAAGCAGTCTCTGGGTTGCACCATTGAATTGTTCTTCTGAAAATGTTCTCTGCTTCTTTACCACATGGCCAGGCTGCAAATTTTCCAAATCTTCATGCTCTTCTTCCCTTTTATTATACCTTCTGGCTTTATGTTATTATACCTTTTCTGCCATAACTCAGCATAGACTGTTGCAAGTAGCCATGCAGATTTCTGAATGTTTTGCTGCTTAGGAATTTCTTCCACTGAACACCCTGGGTCAGCACCTTGAAGTTCCACATCCCATAAAGCTTTTGGGCATGAATAGAATGCAGCCAAGTTCCTTGCCAGTTCATAGCAAGGGTCATCTTTGCCCCAGTTTTCAATGAGTCCCTTGTCATTCACATCTGAGACCACCTTAGGGTGGTCTTCACAGTCCATATTTCTACCAGCATTCTGGTCGCCACCCCTTAGCCACTCTCTAAGAAGTTTCAGACTTTCCTCACCAGCAGTGAGGCTTTTCCTAGCCTCCAAATTCTTCCAACTTCTCCTCAACACCCACTTCCAAAGTCACTTTCACAGTTTCAAGTATTTGTTATAAGCAACACCCCACTTCTCTGGTACCAGTTTTCTGTATTAGTCTGTCTCTGTTGCTTATAACAAGATATCTAGCACTGGGTAATCTGTGAGAAAATGAAATTGATTGCTTACAGTTTTGGACGCTGGGAAATCCAAAGCCCAGGGAACACATCTGATGAGGCGACGACAGCAGTGCAGGGTGTCACATGGCTAGAATGGCAGAGCAGGGAGAGACTAACCTTAGCTGGCTCCTTTTAAAGCCATTAGAGCCACACCCACGACCACCACTAAACCATCAACTTAATCACCTCTTCATGGCTTCACCTTCCAATTATCATAATAGGATTTCCCAACCTCTTAACAGTCACAGTGGGGATCAAGCATCTAATACATAAAACTTGGGGACACAATTCAGTCCTCATCAGCCACTTACAATGCTTGAAGGACTTTCCCTGGAGGTTGCAGTAGAGTAACTTTGTCCTGGGACCCAGCCCTCAGCGCCCCTGTGCACAGAGCAGGGCAGGAGGGACTGACACTGAACACAAGGTGCCCAGCCATCTGGGAGCTGCCCAGGGAGGGCACCACAGTATAGGAATCTCCGGGGGGCAGTGATGTTTGGTGGGAGCTGAGGAAGGCCTTGGAGGGCAGTGCCTGCTTCTCCTGGGGGATCCCCCTCAGGGTGGGCTGCAGGATGAGGTCCTTGCTCAGGAGACACTGTGGTTGGATGCAGGGGGCATCCTGGTCTCCAGGCAACAGCTGAGGGAGAAAGGGGACTCTGCTTGGGGTTGGGGGTGCCTAGAGAATGGTAGTCTGGCTACAGGATATGGGGGCAGAGTTCGGTGGGCAGTGAGGGACCTGCCCTCTGTGAGGCCTACAGGCACAGTGCTGGAACTTTCTTTGCAAGTCCCCCAGCACCCCTGTGACATTCTGACCTGCCTACTTTGAAGGCAGGAAGTGAGGTCTGGAGCAGCAGAGTGGCTTGCTCCAGGTCTGTAGCTATCAGGGCCAGTGCCCAGGCGTTCTGGGAGGGGCTCTGAGCCCTCCCTGTGACCCTTCCCATCTGGGCCCTCTGGGTCTCCCCTGCCATGCCCTCCACCCCCACACTGCTGGCCATCCCAGCCACGTTGGCAGGCAGGTGGGTAGAAAGTGGGGGGCTGGCCTCACACTCACCTGGGCACACCCATGCTGTGGTGTGGAGGGCCCTGCCTGCCATTGGAGATTTGTTCAAAGTGACCACTGGGGCTACCCCCACAGATCTCCACCCAATGTCCCTTCCTCCCGCCCCAGCCTGTCTAGCCCAGCCAGGCCACAGAGCAAGACCTGCTGGTGGGTGTGGCCAAACGAGGTGGCAGACGTCCTTCCATGAGACATGGTCAGATCCAGGCGTCCCCCCGCCCACCTTTTCCCTTCTCCTTCCCACTTTCCCTGACCCCTCTAAGCCAACCCCAGCTCCCCCAACCCCGGCCCTCACCCCAGCCCTCTCTCCCTGACACCCTCAAGGACTCTCTGGTGTCCGCCTTCCAGAGCCAAGGTTCCTCCATCCACAGTCCCCCCAGCCCCTTGTCCCTCCAACCCACTTCCTGAACCCTGTCCTTCGGGAATTTTCAAAACAGTTGGGAAAATACCTAGGACTGCGCTTCTGGGTCTTATGACAAGACTGTTCCCAGCCGTCTTACAAAATGTCTGTACCGTTTTGCATTCGCACCAGCCATGAGCTAGAGTTCCCATGGCACCACGTCACCTGGTGGTGTCAGCTACTTGGATTTTGATATTCTAATTGGTGTGCAGAGCTTTCTCATCACTGTTTTAATTTGCAGTTCTCTAGCAGAGCGTGGCGTTAAGCGTCTTTTCATATGCATATTTGCCATCTGCATATCCATTCTGGTGTTCAGATTTCTTACTGATTTTTTAATTGGGCTGTTCATTTTCTGAGTTTTAAGAGTTCTTTGTATATTTTAAATGCCAGTCCTTGTCAGGTGAGCGTTTTGCAAAGACTTCTGTCATTCTATGGCTTGTCTTTACATTTTTTAAGTGTCTTTTGCAGAGCAGACATTTTTAGTTTCAACAAAGTCCAACTGACTAATTTTTTTTTTTCATGGTTTGTGCTTTTGTGTATTAAAAAACTGATCTCCAGAAAAGTGTGTAAGTGACAAGACAGGAGTATAAAATCAAGGAAGTGAAAATGACACGGAGGGGCGGCACAACATTTTGCAGCAGCGAGGGCTGTGGTGGGTTGGTAAGCACGGCCCTGCTCAGCCCTGGCACCACGGCCCTTCCTGCCCCTCGGCCATTGTGCAGAGAGTGCCGTCTCAGTCTGTCCCATGGCAGGGCTGTGTTTGGGTCATCTGTGTAGCCCCAGAGCCCAGCTCCTCCTACCTGCTCAATACATATGTGAGGAAAATAGAATAGTTTAGTCGGGCCCCCTCGCCTCAGGCCCAGTTGGGGGTGGTGCAGCACATTCTTTGTAAACAAGTTGTGTGGGAGTAGAGTTAGTGCACATGTGTGCTCCCGTATCCTTTTGCTTGTTGCTATTTTGTGTGTTCTTCAGTATGTGAGGCAGCAGCTCTGAACAGCTGGTGGGCAGAGCTCATGCCTCAAAATAAAGCCTATTATTTCTTCTCCCACAGCTCCAAGGACCTTTTCATATTACTTGGCTCATAGACCTGTGTGAAGGGTTTGTGACCCAGTCTGGACAATGGGCTTGAAGGGTCTGTGAGCCCGAGCCCTAGCTTTACACATGTGCCTGCTCTTCTGCTGGTGCTGTGCTGTCTCAGTGACCACAACTGTATAGTAGGTCCTGAAGTCGTTAGTGTCTGTCCCCTGCTTTGTTCTTCTTCAATGCCTCTGCTTCTATTTCCTGGAAGAGATTGTCGAGATTTGGTATAAATCCTTCCTTAAATGTTTGGTCGAATTCACTAGTGAACCCCCCTGGGCCTGGTGCTTTCTGGTTTGGAAAGTTATTAATTATTCATTCAACGTCTAAAGCAGACATAGGCCTCTTCACAATATCCGTTTCTCCTTGTGAGTTTTGGTAGTTTATGTCATTGAGGAAATTGGTTCATTTTATCAAAGTTATCTAACTTATAGACATAAAGTTTTCATTGTATTTTTTATGATCTTTTTAATGACCCTTTTAATGTCCATGTGACCTCTTTCATTATTGATGTTAGTAATTTGTGTTTTCTCTCCTTTTTACTTGATTAGCCTGGCTAGACATTTATTAATTTTATTGATCTTTGTGGAAAACCATCTTATGGTCCCTTGATTTTCTCTATTATGTTCCTGTGTTCAATTTCATTGATTTCTGATCTATTTTTAAATTATTATCTCTGTTATTCTGCTTGCTTTAGGCTTTCTACAGTTTCCTGAGGTGGAGCCTCAGGTTACTGGATGTCAGTACCTCTACAAGGTGTGCATTTGGTGGCCACAAATGTCCCTCTAAGCACTGTTTTCACTGAGTCCCACAGATGTTCATTTTTTTAAATTGTATTTTCATTTTTATTTAGTTAAATATTAATTTTTATTTATCTTGAGGATTCTTCTTTTGATACAGGAGGTGCTCAGTTTCCCTGGGTTCAAGTTTCAGGACTTGCCTCTGGGTTTCCAGCCACTCCCTGAGGTCTCCCCTAGAGGAAAATAACTGTTGCCGGTTAGATCTATTTTTAGCACCAATGGGGGGGGGGGCAATGAGATCACAAGGGACTGACTTATGCAAATCCAGTGGCTGGGCATGCTGGATAGAGAGCATAGAACATTCTCGAATGTGCCTGGTGCCTGTGATAGGGTCTGACCAATGAACATGCTCCATGAAGAGACTGACTGATCATGTGCAGCACTAAATGTTACGTAACTGGGAGCCACCCACTTAACTGAATATTCGTTAGATGGAGAAACTGAAAAGCTGAATCCCAGCAGAGGAGGGGCTGTCGCTCACCTCCCTGGATGCAGCCTGCACTTTGCTGGCGGAGGCGTGTGGACTTTTCTTTGTCTCTCACTTGCTTTCAGCAAGCGGCTGTTCATGCTCCTGAGGCAGCCTGCACTCTGTCCTGAACTTTCAGTGCGTTTTTCTTGCTTTCATGTTAGCCTTGATGTCTGCACTGAAGTTACTTCTGTGTTAGGCTTGGTGTGGCCCTGCCGGTCTCTGGAGCATGCCGCACTCTCTGTGGAGCCTGCATCTCTTCTTCGTTATATGAAACCTGTTTCACTTTCTTCTGTGACTCTGCCCTTGAATTCTTTCCTGTGGTCGAGTCAAGAACCTCGTAGGAGGACAGGGTGGGTTGAGGCCGGTATTGGGCCCCCAGACCCCACCTCTGACATCGCTTTGATCCATGGGCTACTTAAAAGGGTGCCGTTTAATTTCTAGGTCGTCGGGATTTTCCAGATAGCTTACTGTTGCTGATTTCTAATTTTATTCCACTGTGATCTGAGAACATTCTTTGTATAATTCCTGTTTTTGTACATTTGCTAATGTGTGGTCGATGGCCCAGAATGTGCTCTAATTTGGTGAAGGTTCCATGAGAGTTTGGGAATGTGCATCCTGCTGTTACTCTAAGTAAGTTAGCCACTCCTGTCTTCTTTAATTAGTGGTCGCACGGTGTATCTTTCCCTATTCCTTCACTTGTAACCCACCTGAACCTCTGTATCTTAAATAAGTTACGTGTAGACAACACGCAAGTGAAATTGGATCTTGATCTTGTTTTTAAATCTGTACTGACAATCTCTTTTTTTAATTGGTATATTTAGACCATTCACGTTCCAAGTGATTATTGATATAGTTGGATTAATATCTACCATATTTGTAACTGTCTCTGTTTATTACATTTTTGTTCCTTCCCCTCACCCCCACACACAATCCATCTAAGGAGAGTTGAATACACATTCTTCTCAAACTCTCATGAAACATTCACCAAATTAGACCACATTTTAGGCCATGAGCCACACATTAACAAATGTAAAATCTAAAAATCCTGCATAGGATATTTCAGGCCACAATGGAATAAACTAAGAAATTAAGTACAGTAAAATGGCTTTCCCCAGTATCTGGAAATTAAACAGCACTCTTTTAAGCAGTGCATGGGTCAAGGAAGAATTCTCAACATAAATAAAAATTAATATTTGAACCAGTTCCTTGAAATACACAAACAGCCAAAATGCACAGAAGGAGGGGCTGGGTGGTTAGCCTAGTTGGTTAGAGCATGGTGCTATAACATCAAGGTCAAGGGGTTGGATCTTCTTACCAGCCAGCTGCCAAAACCATTGTGAAATAAAAATACAGAAATGCCTAGGTGGTGATGCCCTCTCTCACGGAGTTCTTTACAGCCATTGAATGATTGACATTGGGACACAAAAGTCCATCCCCCATCTAAGGAGAGTTGAATACACATTCTTCTCAAACTCTCATGAAACATTCACCAAATTAGACCACATTTTAGGCCATGAGCCACACATTAACAAATGTAAAATCTAAAAATCCTGCATAGGATATTTCAGGCCACAATGGAATAAACTAAGAAATTAAGTACAGTAAAATGGCTTTCCCCAGTATCTGGAAATTAAACAGCACTCTTTTAAGCAGTGCATGGGTCAAGGAAGAATTCTCAACATAAATAAAGATTAATATTTGAACCAGTTCCTTGAAATACACAAACAGCCAAAATGCACAGAAGGAGGGGCTGGGTGGTTAGCCTAGTTGGTTAGAGCATGGTGCTATAACATCAAGGTCAAGGGTTTGGACACCTGTACTGGCCAGCCACAAAAAAAAAAAAAAAAAAAGAAGAATCACAGAAGGAGAAATAGATGAGATGAATTGGCATATACATATTTAATATATATATGTGTTTAATGAACAATTAATAACTACAAAAAACACCTACTCCCAGTACTCCCAGATTGTTTCACTGGTGATTTCTACCAAACACTTAAGGAAAACGTAATATCAATTCTCCACAATCTCTCCCAATGAATAGAAGCAGAGGAAGCACTTCCTATCTCGTTCTGTGACGCTGGCATTACCCCAACACCAGAGGAAACAATAAAGGAAAACTCCAGATCAATAGACCTTATAAACATACACACAGCCCTTCTCAACAAAATATTATCAAATCAGATTCAACTACATAGAAATGAATTATACACCTGCTACCATGTATTCAAGGCTGCTTCAATACTTGAAAAGCAATGCAATCCATGTTATCAACAGGCTAAAGAAAAATTATATGATCATATCAAATGATGCAAAAAAAAAAAGCATTTTGCCAAATCCTGCACCCATTCATGATTAAAAAAAATCTCAGCAAACTAGGAATAGAGAGGATCTTCCTCAACTTGATAAAGTACATCTACAAACACAGTTACAGCTAACATCGCACTTAATGGTGGGAAACTGGATGCTTTCCCCAGAAGATCAGGAATAAGGGGATGTCCCCTCTCAGCACCGCCACTTGGCATCGCACTGGAATTCCCAGCACGAGCAGCAACACAAGAGAGAGGGGAAAGGCACAGCCACCAGAAAGGAAGGCATAAAAATGAAGCCGTAAAGAGGAGCAGATTTGTTTTCTACAAATGATGCTGGAACAAACAGAAGTTCATATGAAAAAAATAAACCTGGACATAAGCCAGGTGCTTTTCCCCAAAATCAACTCAAAATGGATCACAGAACTAAGTGCAAAATGCAAAACTAGAAGACATCCAGAAGAAACGCTGGGAGAAAATCTACGTGACCTTCGATGATAAGTTTTTAGATACGACTCCAAACACGTGATCCATGGAGGAAAAATCAATGCTGGGCATTATTAAGATTACAATTTTCTGCCTGCAAAAGATACAGTTAGGAGACTAGAAAGGCCGGCCACAGACTGGGAGAAGATCTTTGCAAAACGTGATAGAGGACCTGTAATGCTGGGCATTATTAAGATTACAATTTTCTGCCTGCAAAAGATACAGTTAAGAGACTAGAAAGGCCGGCCACAGACTGGGAGAAGATCTTTGCAAAACGTGATAGAGGACCTGTATCCAGAATATACAAAGAATTATGAAGACTTAACAATAAGGAAGCAACCTGATTTAAAAATGGGCAAAAAATCTGAACAGATAGCTCCCCAGGAAAGAGATACAGACATCAAACATGCACATGGAAATGTGCTCAACATAATTTGTCACTAGAGAATTAAAAATTCAGACAATAATGAGGTAGCACCCCACACCTATTAGAATAGCTAAAATCCAAAAACCTGAAGATGAGCCTGTCTCCTGGTCTGAAGAAATGTCACTCAGCAGTCCAAACTGGTGACATCTTCTGTTCTGTCTCCTCTGTAGAAGTCTGAGCATTTGCATGCGCCATTGGTAAGCAACGCCCAGTCCACAGCAAGCGTCTACCTGTCAGGACCCCTCTGCAGCCTCCTGGGGCTTCCAGTGTCAGGTCGACTTGCCAGCTAAGTGCAGGGCCTCCCCATCCCCTGCCTCTGCTTTGGGGAATCTGTCACGCAGCCACGTGCAGTCTCTGTCTCTCTGTCAGCGGATCGTTGTTTTCTGTGCCCCAGAGGGTGCAGGAAGACCAGTCTGGATGCAGCCCACCTCTGCCCTGCCACAGCCCCCCACACACTCTCATTCTGTGGACCCTGGTGGCCACCTCCAGCGAGAGCACCAGGATACCCACATGCAGTTCCAGTCGCCTTCAGATCCTGGAAGGGGCTCCTTCTGATGGACATTGAGAGTCCTACTTTAATAGGCCCCTTAAATCGCCATAGTGGTTTCCACGTGGCTCTCTCTTTAATTGACCACCTTTCCACTGCCCACCTCCATGGTCACAGGGCAGGGCCACCGGCCACTGCTCATGAGTCAGTGAGCACCCGAGTGTGGAGGCAACGGCACGCACACTGTCCAGCTGAGCTGACTTGTGTTTACCTTCCTCACCCGGAGTGGCAGCCTGCCGGACGGGGTGCTGCCCACCCACCCTGGACCTGCCATCACAAACCAGGCAGCTCTTCGTGGATCCGCTGACACAGGGCCCTGTCCTGGTGGCAGGAGAATCCGGCAGCTCCTCAGGGGGCTCCCCAGTCAGTCCTTGGGGAGAAGAAGCTACTGCTCGTGGATGTGAGACGTACCTCCTGCCTTCCCCTAGAAGCATATGCCTGTATACATAGATAAAATAAGTAAAATTTCCGTTTTATTCTGGAACTCTTCTGGGCACTGCCTTCTCCATGAGAGTATTCCTCTGCTATCGCTCAGGACATTATGGGTGTTTCAGGTCTCAGGATTATTGTACGTCCTTTAGTCATTGAGGCAGTTTCAGTGAAAGCCCGACAGCCAGCTAGCTGTTCTCAGATGGAAACCTTTTGGTCCAAAATCCCAGTGGCCGTCCCCAGGGTGGTGCTCACCGGCTTTTGCTCCAAGCCTGTCTGTGCTCCACACAGGGCCGGTGCAGAGACACTGTGCGCTCCAGCTTCTAACGGGGTGTGTATTAACGTGGCAGTCCTGTTTTGTGCACCGGGTGTTTTGTGGGCTCAGGCGACCGTATTGGTTCTGTGTAGCAGGCCCAGCCATTGGCTCCGGGCAGATTTACACGCCCTCCGCTTTACAGTGTCACATGCAGTCAGACATGGGATCTGTTCCCATGCTGTGGGCAGGTGCAGCCTGTGCAGCCACTTCATGAAGAGCCTGTTCAAACGTCCCCATTTCATCCACACTTTCACCTCAATCCCATCAGCCTTTGCCTCCCGTGTCCTCCCAATCCGACGGTGGCTTCTACTGGGACCTCGCCAAAGGCTTTGCATTCACAGTGCGTGGGGCTCCCATGTCAAGGGGGCCCAGAAGCACCTCTGTTCCACCCTTCACCATTTACCCACTTGTGTGTATGGAATGGGTCCCCAGCCAGGGGTCGGGCCATGGGACCCAGGCCCCTCCGCAGTCCCCGTCTTCTCTAGTTGCAGGACCATCACCCAGGTGGCTGCGGGGCAGCTTTCTCATTGTCGTCCTTGCTTTCCGACTTCTTTATTTCCTCCAAACTGATGCAGACAGGCTTGTTCAGGGCCCCTCAGTGTTGGGGACGCTCTGAAAGTGCCGCACCAAGGGCCTTGTTTGGCCCCATCAGCGTCTGCCCTGTTCACCCCATTTCTTCATCACTGTCGAAGGACTTCCCGGCCTCACCAGAACACGGGGTCTGTGAAGAGGAACAACGGGAGGGCCGGGGACGACAGAGGTTTGGTCCCTGGGTGGCCAGGGTCATCTGTGGTGTGGAGCCGCTGGTGCGCTCTGGTCAGCTGCAAGAGGTAAAAGTAGCCAGTGGAACTTAGAAGTGACAAATCCACGTCCATGGCGTTCTGGCGGGACGACCCCTTCCCTGTCCCCTTCGCTTCTCCCTGTTCTTTGGCAAAGCAGTCTCTCTGTCTTCGCAGTCTGTGGTCGCAGCTTAAGGTTTCCCTTGGGTAGCAGCCCCGAGGCCAGCGACTGCAGCTTGGACCAGCTGCAACCCAGGATGGGCGCAGCGTTGGGATTCAGCCCGACTTCCCTTCGGTGGAGGCCCCGAGGCTGGCACTGCAGTGCAGCTGCGAGTGACCTGAGTCCAAGCTGGCCTCAGCCTCAGGGCCTGCACCACAGCTCCCCTACTTTCATTCCAGCTGTCACAGGGACCAGTGACCAAGGGGTTGCATATCTGGCTTTCTTGATTTTGGTTGTTGTTACTTTGTATTTCCTTGGACATCTGGTGAGCCAGCGCCCTGGAGGCGGATTTATTCTAGGGGATTCTACTTCCAACTCCAAGAGTTTTAGCCAGCTGTGAAGTTAGAGAAAACAGTCCCCAAACCGTCCTCCCTTCTGACACCAATTACAAGTTCCAGGGGTTCCCTAAACTCCCCTCAGGTTCCATAATTTGGTAGAAAGACCAAAACTCACTGAAAGCTGTTACACTCATGGTTACCATCTATTAGAGGAAAAGGACAGACTGAAGTCAGCCAAGGGCGCACACGGGCAGAATCCAGCAGTACCAGGGGTGAAGCGCCTGCCCTCCTCCCCGTGGAGGCAGGACAGTGCTACTCTATGTGTCACAACACATGCGGGCCACTGCCAGCTGGGGAAGCTCACCTGATCCTTCATGTCCAGAATTTTTCAAGGGGGTCCAATACGTTGATTGATTGGTTGACTGATTGATTGCCAAGGTTGAACTGTGTGACCCAAAGCCTCTATCCCAAATCACATTGTCGGTCTTTCTAGAGTAGCCAGTCACTACCTAAATCCTACTAGGCGTGTCCTACCCACACCCTGAATCATTTTGTTAGACTATCTGGCATGGTCCAAGGGCCCCAGGCAGACAAAGTCACTCTATTAGTCATGACATTCCGAGGGCTTAGAGATTACCTTCCAGAAGCCAAGGGAGAAGGCAGGACATTTTGGGGGGGGTAAGGTTAAATTCTTCACTATGCAATACCTGACATTGAAAAATGTATGTATATGAAAGAAGGATTTAAGGATTTCCAAAGTGTCCTTATGTCCCTGATGTTGCATGTCGGACATTTGGAAGAGGCCCATCAGGAGCACCAGGCTGTGGCAGTGGGGCCCAGGGTCCAGGGCCCAGGGTGGACAGACCCTCCCCCTCACCAGGTCCCCCAGCAGCCGCTCCTGTGCTCCTGGTGCTGCCTGTGCTTGGGGCCACCTTGACCTAACCCTCCAACGGGATTGGGTGCCACTGGCCTGGTTCCATCCTCCCCTCATCCCCTTGTCAGATGTCAGAGGGTCCCCAGGGGGGCTCCTGGGAAGGGGACTCTGTGTTTCTTCTGATCCCAGAAAGGAAGGAAGACGCTGCCCAGGAGTTTTCCCCACCAAGAGTGACCCTGGCCCAAAACCTCATCCACTGAGTGTTTCAGGACCCACTCAGCTCCTGGCTCAGCTCGCCAAAATCTGTTAGCAAGCACAGGTCTGGCTGCCTGCCCCTTTCAAAAGCAAACCACTCAAAAGTCAAATGTTGGTGAAAATGGAAGTCAGTTTTTATTCAGGAGCACCAGCGACCTGATGAGAGATGTTGGGTGTAGGTAAATGCTGCACACAGCCCTGTTCCCCCTCCCTGTGCATACCGGAGTTCCCTCTCCTCCTGGGCAACTGCCCCTGGCCAAGGTCATTACCCAGGGAAAGCCACAAAACAAACGTCCCCTTTGAGACAAACGGAAGACTGGAGGAAGCAGGAGCCAGGATTAAATGTGTTAGCCTGTAAGTGTGTTAGCACAGTGGAGTTAACTGCTGGCACCAGGACAGTAGCATAGATGAACTTATCTACTGAGCTAGATCTCCCACGCTCTGAGTTATGTGAGTGGGTGAGGGTCTACACATAACTGTGCAAATGATTTACACCCCTATTTTGATCTGTTCACTATATAACTGTTGTTATACCCCACGGCAGGCACAGATTTCCAGCTGATCAGCCACCATCAGCTCTTCCCAAAAGTCTAATAAACCGTGTCACTACCTATCAGCCCAGGTGAGTTATTTGAAATTGGCAAACACTACACAAGTGCCCTTTCAGGTTTGGGGCTCCCACGATGCATTAGGTCAACCCATCTCTCCAGTAAACCTGCAGGATGGCCAGACTAAACTCATCGATGGAGTTTGGATGTGTTGTCCCCTCCAAAACTCATGTGGAATTTTGATGTCCAATGTGGCAGTGCTGGAAACTGATTGAGTCATGAGGGTGGATCCCTCATGAATGGATTCATGCTCTCCCTGGGGAGGGAGGGTAGTGAGTGAGTTCTCGCTCTATTAGTTCCCGCAAAAGCTGGTTGCTTAAAGGACCCTGGCACCTCTGTTCTCTCTCTCTCTCTCTCTCTCTCTCTCCTGCTTCCTCTCACCATGTGATCTGCTTGTACCTGCGGGCTGCCTGCCACTTTCTGCCATGATTAGAAGCAGCCTGAGGCCTGTGCCAGATGCAGATGTCCCAGAATCGTGAGCCAAATAAACCTCTTTCCTTTATAAATTACCCAGTCTCAGGTATTCTGTTATAGCAACACAAAACAGACTAATACACCCATCTCAAGACTCAGATTTACTGAGGGGTTTTTAAAAGAAGGGCTGAGGGAAAGGAACGACGTGGGGCATGAAAAGCCGGAGGGAGGGCTCCATGCACGGAGTCAGGTGCAAGGTCTCGCCAAGGCTCCGTCTGGTTTCTCTCCCATCCTTGCTGTCGTCTCAGGGTCCTGCTGGAGGGTGGGATCAGCACAGCTTTACTGATGCCTTCCGTGGGTTCTGAGGGTCTAGACAGGGTGCACCTCCTGACAAGTCTGCAGCTTCAGGCTGGCTGGAAAACAACTTTACATTCACACAAATAATGTCACCTTGCCCTGTAACCAGGGTTCAAAATATCAGATAACCACGAGAAAAGGGGGAACTCAGACAAATTCATGCCAAGGAAAACACTGTGTCCTTTTAAAATCTTTTAGAGCCCATGCAGTTTTAGGTCCCAACATGGCTTCAGTCCTGCTCCCTCCAACATAAGGAGCAGACGTGTGTCTACACTGAGTGCTGTCCACACGGCCTGAAGAAGAAGTGAGTCTCCTCCACACGGCCCCACCTTCCACTGGGCCCAGTTCTGAAGATCTAGAACCACAGCAAGACACTCTTTTTCTTCCTACCAAAATAATTTTGATGTTTTTCTCTTTTCGTTTTATTGCTATTAAGTGATCGCTCATTGCCTCTAGTGCAGAAGTGACAGATTCTAATTTTTAGATGACGTTTTATAACTGCAGGTCACGTAGACTCGACTCTCAGGAGTCAAGCACTTTGACAGTATTCTATTTGTAGGAAACGTAATTATGTTATTTTGTTGTGACTAATAAGTGTAACAAAGTAACCCAGACACACAGTGAGAACTTCATTTTGTCTTCTAGAATAATTTTGATGTCTTTCTCTTTTGGTTTTATTCCTGTATGTAAGTGATTACACAATATCTCAAGTGGAGACTTAATAGAATTATGATTTTTAGAGCAGTGCTTTATGAATGAACAGTATATAATGAGAATCTTATTAGTAAACGGTTCCCATCCCATTTGATGTCCAGGCAGTTGCGAGTAGGGTGTTTTGGTCACCGTGGTTTAAAGGCGGCCTCCTGTTCATCCAGAATCCCCGCCTCTGCGTCTCTCACGGGCTCACGTGAATCGTCCCTGGCTCGGCTTCTCTGCGGTGGGTGCGTGATCGCCGCTGCTCAGACGGGAGTGGGGTGGGACCCAGGTCTCAGGACAGGGCCCTGGGAGGGGCGCTCGTGTGGACGTGAGTTTCCTGCAAGTACCACGTCCCTTCCCTCTGCTCCGGGCAGGGTGAGGGCAGATCCCCTGGGCTGTGGCCGGCCACCAAGCCCCGCGACAGGAATGTCAGTGAGGGTTTTACGTGAGAGTCTCACGACCGGAGAGTCAACGACACCTTCTCCTTCTGTGGACCAAGAGGTGGGTTCACTGCAGTTGTCAGACTCGTGTATTCACCTCTCTAAGGTTTGGTTTTTTAAAAAGATGGGAAACGTTGTCACCACCACACGCCCTCACCTCCCATGCATTGTGTGTCGGCATGTTAGCCATTCCGGGGTCCTGCCATGTGGCGTCCTTCTGGACAAGGACTAGCAGCTGGGATGGGCGTTCTTCCTCGAGAGGCCGCCCAGCCTCCCAGCACCCTCCTCCCACCCGCTCTGGTCCCGATGAACATTTCTCACGACGAGAGCCTCCCAGAGCACACTTTAGGGTATCGCTGTAGGAGGGATGGGGCCACTGGGACATCCAACAGGGACGTGGATCAGACGTAACCCTGAGGGCGGGAGGGGTCCTCGCACTCCCCAGCTCGTCTGCCAGTACGTTCCGTTGGAAGACACCCCTAGCCCTAACCCAGCGGGTGCCCAGGGGACGCTGAACAGCATTCACAGGTCGAACCCGGCCCTCTTCAGCCAGTCCTGCCCCAGGCAACATGCTAAAGGTGACCGTGATTTTCCAGGACCCTGACTACCCTTCCCTGTCGTTGCCCCACATCTGGTCTTGGGTTTGGGAAGGACCTCAGAGGTCAAGCTGTCATCCCACCCCCTCCTGGCCATCTCCACAAGCCTGGCCACACCCAGTGACAGTTGAACAGTTCACAACTCTGCTTCCTTCAGGGCGGGGTGGGGGCACCAGTCCAGAGCCCTGAGCCCATGAGACCCAGCCTGCCATGTCCAGCTGTTGTTCAATCCTCAGAGCACTTTCAGAGCTTGTCACCAGCAGGGACAAAAGTCCACACCACCAGGGGGAGCACGGGCCTCCTTCCCAAAGACCACTTTAGGAATAAAAAGCCACAGTGGCGGTTGCCTCTGAATGATGTGGACCTGCGGCTTTCTCCATCTGTAAGTTGGAGATACTTGTCACTGCCCCATGAGGTGGCGGCTCATCTGTGTAGAGGGCATGACACAATGTCCAGCAGCAGACAGTGCCCGGTGACCATCCACACAGGTCACTGAGGCTGTCCAGCTGGAGCCACCGCTGGCTGAGCAGGACACTCTGCACTTGGAGGATGGGTCTGTCGTGTCCTCAGTGGCTGGAGTGACCGGGGGATGCTCCCAGCCCCGTGGGGACAACTCGGTCCCCCAGGGACTACAGAGGTGCCTCCACTGAACCCGCGGGGTCTGATCAGATCCAGATTTGTCCCAGCCTGTGGCAAATGGCTCTTGTGCCTATGGCCACCCCTCTCTGTGGCTCACAACCAGACCTGAGAAGGAAGCCCTAATGTGACGCTGCCTTGTATATGCCGCTCCCAGAAGGACACCAGAGAGATTTGCCTCCTGAGCCCGACAGTCACGGCTCTGGGCCCAAAGGAACAGCTGGATCGGGGTCCCCCAGAGGCTTCCCTGCCTGTGACTTTGTGGTTCAGGTCTGACTTCTCACTGGATGCCTGGACATCCCTGCTGGTTTCTGCCCAGCAGGCTAAATTCCTGTGAGGTGGGTTTCTCCTGTAAGAATAGCCGCTGTGAGTCATGTGATTTGGGGGGTGCTGGCAAAGCCCCCACCTTTATTATCTCCCTGAGATCTGCCACAATGTCCCGTGTGTGGACCGGGATCGATGGGTTTGAGGAAGGATCATGAAAACAAGGAGGACACTGGACGCCCAGTACCCGCTGAGGGAGCAGTGCAGGCCTTGGGGATCCGGAGACCACGAGGGATGCCCTCTGCCTCCGCTCCTCCCACACCGTCACCCCCTCCCCCAGCACCACCATCCTTCCCATGCCTGCAGCTCTCCCTGCGTCTGCCTCCTCCTTTTCTCCTGTTCTACTGAGCCCTGCACAAGGACAGCCTCATGGCAGGGTCTTGGCCAGACCTGCCAGCTCTGTCAGGCTCCCCTGTCCAGGCCCAGAACCCTGACCCCACCTGCAGTACCTGCTCTGGCTGCTTCCCATGGCCATGGGACTTCTGCCTTCCCCATGCGACCTTCAGGACTGTGCAGCCAGACTGACCTCAGAGGAAACACAGTGAGACAGGAGACCCTGCCGCTCAGAGCCCCCAATGCGTCCTACCACACTGAGACCCAGGTCTGACCTCTGTCTTGCTGTGGTCATCCCCAGCAAGGAGGTAGGAGCTTGAGAGAGCTGAGTCACCAGCTCCTCCCCAGGGTGGGTAACTGGCATCTGTGGGGCCTACGACTCACAGGAGCCCCTCGTCCCTTCCAGGTCAGCCCCTCCCACCCCCAGGGCAGCCTCCCCCTGTCGTGAGGCCCCCTCCCACAAGAAATGCACTTACACGCCACTCGTGCAGAAAAGGGCAGGTTATTCACTCCAGCTGGCCAGCATCCATCTCCCAAGGTGGAACCAAGGAGGAGCGGCATTGGGCCTTGGTCTCGTGGGGTTTTTAAAGGCAAAACCACATCCCGTTGGCACAAGGGTTTGTCCAGGTGCACAAAGTAAGCTGGGGAGCTAGGTCACAGAGGCCGAGAATGAGCCGTTAGAGCAACCGAGCTCGCAAGTTTTCACTGCGTATGGTTCCTGTTCCCATGTAATAGTTCACTGTGTATGGCTCGTGTTCCCATGTAATAGTTCACCGTGTGTGGTTCCTGTTTCTATGCAACGGTTTTTGTTTCTATGAGAAGGTCAGTGGTTTCTCATGCGGGGGGGGGGGGGAGTCTGCAGGGCAGACAGGGGGTAAAATGGAGTTACTTAGGTTAAGCAAGCAATTCTACAGAAGCAGATAGCGTACGTTGTGAGGGTGTAGGGAGCTCTATTTCATTCCCAACTCCTCTTTAGGAAGGAATCAAACCATTGATTCATCGGTACTTAATTTGTTGTACTTAGTACGTAAGACAAGGAGTTTGATTGTTCATTAACCAAGGTGACCAGGAAAAAGATTTTCAAACCAATTTTATAGTTACTATATGACTTTTTTCTTTTTTGTGTGTGAGTTTTTTTGACTAATGCAAGGCTGTCTCTAATAACATCTGAATGGTTGGTATAGAAACAACAGGTTTCTCTAGAGCCATATATAAGTCACCTTGTTAGTCAGATTGTGTGGATTATCTATGGGTGCAGCTGCTGCTGCGCATTCAGATAGGTCCAGCCTCTGTGTAGGACACAATGACCACAGCAAAGAGGAAAAAATTAACTTTTTACAACATTGTCAGATTGACCACCTGGTGTAAATCTTTTTATCAAAGCACTTTGTATTTTAAAATTGTTATTTAGGGCCGGACCGTGGCGCACTTGGGAGAGTGCAGCGCTGGGAGTGCAGCGTCGCTCCCACCGCGGGTTCGGATCCTATATAGGAGTGGCCGGAGCACTCGCTGGCTGAGCGCGGTGCGGGCAACACCACACCAAGGGTTGTGATCCCCTTACCGGTTATGAAAAAAGACAAAAAAAAAAATTGTTATTTAATTGGAAAAACTCTTAATAAACTAGGAATAGAAAGCACCTTTCTCAATCTAATGTGCATCTACAAAAAGCCCACAGCTAACATCATATGTTATGGTGGAAAACTGGGTGCTTTTCCCATAAACTGAGGAATAAGGCAAACGTGCCCATTCTTGCCATTTTTATGCAGCATTGTATGGGGCCAGCATTGTATGCCAGCCAAAAAGCTACTAGAACTAAACATGTTTGGCTAGTTTGAGGACTTGAGATTAAAATGAAAAAAGCAATTGTACTTCTATATACTAGCAATGAACAGTCTGAAAGTGAACTTAACAATTTCATTTACAATAGTATTATAATTGTTTAGGAACAAACTTAACAAAAGCATGCAAGACTTGTCTGTTGAAAACTACAAAATACTGCTAATAGAAATTAAAGACAATCTAAATAAATGCAGGGACATTTCATGTTTATGGACTAGAAGACAGTATTGTTAAGATGTCAATTCTTCCCAAATTGACCGATAGATTCAATGTAACCCCTCTCAAATTCCAAGGAGGCCTTTTTGCAGAATTGACCAATTGCTTTTGTCGGTGGGTAGGCCTCTCTGACCAAAGGGTGAACCTGGCATAGACTGAAGAAGGTCATGGTTAGTGGTTTCAGCAAGTTTATCATCTCTGAGGCAGTGCAACAGAGAGGGTATAATTCCTTGTATGTAGGGGGTGCATTCAGCCCTTAGGAGGGGAAAGGGAAGGAGGCTCACCCAGTTCTCGCCAGTCTCTAGTTTTAATTTGGTAAGTGTTTCTTGTAAAGTCCGATTTATTTGTTCTACCTGTCCTGAACTTTGTGGCCTTTAAATATAATGTAAATTCCAATTTATTTTTAATTTTTTAGCTAATAATTGGGAAATTGGGGCTGTGAAAGCCAGGCCATTGTCAGACCCCAAGGTTACAGGTAGGCTGAATCTGGGGACAATTTCTTGTAACAAATTTTTTAGTGTTATCTGAGAGGTTTCAGTTTTGGTAGGAAAGGCTTCTACCCATCCAGAAAAAGTGTCTGTGAACATCAAAAGGTAGCGATGCCCATATCGTCCAGGTTTCACCTCAGTGAAGTCAGTTTCCCAGTGTCCTCCAGGGTTGGTTCCTTGTGTTCTGGTTCCAACGGGCAGCCTTGACTTTGGCCCTGGATTTACTTGTGAACAAATTTTATATCTGGTAACAATGTCTTTTGTTATTTTGTCAAGATCTTGTATGAAATAATACTTCTTAAAAGTTCAGTTAATTTTGTGGATCCAAGGTGTGTTCCTTGAGGTATCTGTTTAATCAGAAATCTGCCTAGAGTCTGTGGCAAATAAATCCTGTGGTCTGGCAGAATTTTCTAATTCATGGCATCGTTGGAGGCTTTTAAGATCTTAGCATGTTTTACTTCTTCTTTAGTATAACGGGGGGTCAGCGGCAATTGAGGCACCAATTTGATTATTAAAGAGTCAAATGGCCCCACTGGTTTGAATGTGGCCTCTTTGGCAGTCAAATCTGTAGCAGCGTTGCCTTGGGTCTCAAACGAGTTATCTTTCTGGTGCCCCGGACAATGTATGGTGGCCACTCTTTTTTGGATACCATATGGCCTCAAGGAAGGCTAGTGTTTTTGCTTTATTATTTATTTATTTTCTGATGTTAATAGTCCTTTTTGTTAGTATTAGGCCCCATGAACATGGGCAGTGGCAAAATCATAACCGTTGTCAGTATATATGTTAACAGTTTTATCTTTTCCATGCTTTCAAGCCTGTGTTAGGGCTGAGTTCAGCCTTTTGAGCAGATGTTCTTTGGCTTAAGGCTTGAGCCCACATGACCCGATCTAAAGTTACCGTGGCTGTCCCGGCATACCTGATTCCACTGGAGATGAAACTGCTTCCATCAGTGAACAGCATTTCATCAGGCTCTGTCCAGGGCACACCAGTCAGGTCCGGCCGGAGGCCTTGGAGAGTCTCGATTGTTTCAAGGCAGTCATGGGCAGGCTCAGTTGTGTTGTCATCCGGGAGGAGGGTAGCCAAATTTAGAGCCATAGTTTTTAGGGGCTGATCTAGAAGTAAAGCCTGATACTGGGTGAAGCGGGAGTTGGTGAGCCAACGTTCAGGTGCACTTTGTAAGATTGTCTGTGCAGAGTGAGGGGCCACTAAGCATATGTCTTGTTGGCCTCTTTTACCAGTAAAGCAGTTGCCATTATGGCTCAGAGACAGGTTGGCCATCCTGCGGCTACACAGTTCAACCTCTTGGAGAGGTAGGTGATAGGCCTCTTCCATGGTCCCAGGCTTGGGTGAGCACCCCCTTGGCAATGCCTCACATCTTGGCAACAAACAGGGTGAAGGGCTTCATCAAATAAGGTTGGGGAATTTTTGAATCCTTGGGGGAGGTGAGTTCAAGTTAATTGTCCGGAGTATCCTCCCCCAGGGTCAGTTCATTCAAAGGCATAGAGGTTGGCTTACTTCGGCCAGTGGGAGGCTGAAGCAAGCATCTTTAAGATCTAGCTTTTTTGGTTTTTTTCTTTTCTGGACTATCTGTCATTAAAGACTCTCTGGGCAATTTCAACCAGCTTAGATAACAATTTTCCTTTAAATCCTCCCTATCTTTGAAGCTTTCTCCTAATGTCTGGGGCTGACTGGGTAACAAAGGCAATACTTATCACCCACTGGTTTTCTGGGGTCTCAGGGTCCACAGGAGTGTAGGTCCTGTAAGCCTACATAAGGCATTCCAGGAAAGCGGCGGGGGTTTCGTTTGGTCCCTGAATAGTTTCACTTACTTTTGATAAATTAGTGGGCTTCTGGGCTGCTGTGTGGAGTCCCCTAAGGAGAGTCGGGCGATACAGGTCGAGAGCCCTCTTACCTCGGTCCGTGTTTGGGTCCCACCCGGGTCTGTTAGAGGGGAACACACGTTCAAGGCAAAGGAGGTTATCGCAGGGTCAGCCATTGACCAGTAACAGTTTTCAGGGCCTCCCTGTGGATCCGCTTGTGTTCCTCTGATGCCAAGAGAGTCTGCAGGACCTGCCCACATCATCCCATGTAGGCTGGTGGGTCAAGAAAAGCAGTCTCCAAGAGGGAGATGAGGCCCTGAAGTTTTTCTGAAGGATTTTGATTTTTCCACTTGCAGTTCCAGGAGGCAAGGGAGCCTGTTGGAGCAAGAGGGTGGTTTGGAGGAGCGGCAGGGAGAGGACTGGTAGGCAGTGCCACTCCGAGTATGGGAAACAGGCAAAGAAAGTCCAGAAATACATCCATAGTTCTGGTCAATTGGTTTTTAACAAAGTTGCCAGAGCAATTCTTTAAGATTTATATCTACCTAAATGTTGACTCTGACAACTGTTACACTGTGGAGTTCATAAGGCTGTATATCGTTTAAAGTAATGGACAGAGTTCGCTTTCTCAGCCCCCTAATTCACATTTTTCTGAAGTGTTTTGTCAGTTAATGCTTTCAACCAACTTAAAAGTAATGTTTTCCCCATTTTCTCCATGAGTGGAACAAAAACCAATAAATCAAAAATGAGGTTGACATTCCGGGACTAATCTAGCAGTCCTACAACAGTTTTCCAAATTCTTTTCTTTAGTTACAGTATATTCAGAGATTAAGCCATTGCTGTTATGAACTACTGCTGTTTAACTTATCATCAACCTTCCCCAAATTTTTAAATCTTCTCTAGTGAAGGGAGAAGAAATTATTAAAGGAAATACTCTTAGCTTACATTTAATTTTTCAAGCCACCTTGGGTCTTCAGAGGCGTCAGAGAGTACGGGAGGCACTGTGGGGGAGGTGCTCTTCTTTGGAGAAGCTGGAAGAGGAGGCTTAGTTAAAAGCACACATGGTGTTCTATTTTCATTCACTTTGGGACATTTTTTTATTTTTTATTTTTATTTTTATTTTTTTAAAAGATGACCGGTAAGGGGATCTTAACCCTTGACTTGGTGTTGTCAGCACCACGCTCACCAGTGAGCTAACCGGCCATCCCTATATGGGATCCGAACCCGTGGCCTTGGTGTTCTCAGCACCACACTCTCCCGAGTGAGCCACAGGCCGGCCCCTGGGACATTTTTTTAAAGGCACTTTTTTAGTCATGATGGCTTTTCAGAGATTATATCAATCCAAACCTGTATGTAAGGGGGTTGTCCCATAGACCTGTTTGGAGGAATTTTGTCCCATTTGTTATATAAGATCACAGTTAGTGACACACAAAAACACACAACTGGCAACATGCAAAAGACAGACAAGTGGCCACGTCTAAAATTACTGTAAGATATCTACAGACACAACAATCACAATGACAAAGACGAACAAGAAACACGGAAGCACAATTCCTATTGACTTGCAAGTCCCAAATCCAAATTACCCCTGGGCCGAGCAACGTCTCAGGAGCCCAAGGACTAGGGGGGTTAATGCTGGGTCCAGCCTCCCACTAAGTCCACCAATTGGTGTACCATCCCTTACTGAGGTCTCACCAACCTGGTGAGAGAGTAAAGTGCCTCGTCTGCCTCCAGGGAGAAGAGGAACAGCTTCTCTATCTTCTCCTAGGAGATAAGTGCAGGGAGGGATATACTCACGAGAGAAAGGATCTCACTGGGGCCCCCAAAATGTTGTGAGGCCCCCTCCCACAAGAATGCACTTACACACCACTCGTACAGAAAAGGGCAGGTTATTCACTCCAGCTGGCCAGTGACTGTCTCCCAAGGAGCAACCAAGGAAGAGCAGCCTTGGGCCTTGGTCTTGTGGGGTTTTTAAAGGCAAAACCACATCCCGTTGGCACAAGGGTTTGTCCAGGTGCACAAAGCAAGCTAGGGAGCTAGGTCACAGAGGTCTAGAATGAGCCGTTCGAGCAACCGAGCACGCAAGTTTTCACTGTGTATGGTTCCTGTTCCCATGTAATAGTTCACTGTGTATGGCTCCTGTTTCTATGCAATTGCTTTTGTTTCTATGAGAAGGTCAACAGTTTCTCATGCAGAAGGGGGGTAGTCTGCAGGTCAGACAGGGGGCAAAATGGAGTTACTTAGTTTAAGCAAGCAATTCTACAGAAGCAGACAGCGTACGCTGTGAGGGTGTGGGGAGCTCTGTTTCACCCCAAGCTGCAGACCTGTTTATTGTTCAGCCTTTGTTCTCTCCAGACCCCAGCCTCTATCTTTCCCATCGCCTTATCACTGGGCTTGCCTGTGACTGTCCTCAGACCCTGCTGGCCAGCCTCTAGCAGCAGATCCTTTAAATGTCTCAAGGGTAGATTCCTTCCCCAGCTCACTCCTGGCACGTAAGTCCCACTCTTGTGTTTGCCACAGCCCCCAGTCTACAAAGGTTGCACTTGGCCCCATGTGGACAACATACTTGCCCCCAACCCTAATCTAGAAAGGTTGCTCACGGCCCCATGTGAACCACATACTTGTCCTGAGGGGCTTCAGCAGAACCACAGTCACCAGGGGAGGGCGTGTTGTCAAGTGGGCTCCGCGTTGCCAGGGTCAGTGTGCCCTGTTCAGAGCAGAGCTGGCTGAGGGTGCCACTGTGAACTGAGCACAGGGGCTGTCACCTCCCCTCAGGGAACATGCTGCCTCGGCGACCAGGCCACTCGCTGCTCAGATGACTGGCGCTCACTCCCAAAGGCCTCGGTGCCCTCATGGTTCGGCCTCTTCAGGGGCTGCTGCTCCTGAGCTGGAAGCTCCACAGCCTCACTCAGTTCCCTGTCCCGGGTGTCCTGACACACGCGGGGCTCTGGCCATGCCAAGGGGGAGTTTTTCTACGGCAAAAAATCCACTTCCATAAAGGCTGCAGCTCGAGTAGAAGAGTCCACGCACGGGCTGGAAGAAAAGAGCCAGCAGGGCCTCCAAGACAGACCCTCCTGGTTTGGACGAGCCCTCCAGGGTCCCCCAGCTATGGCCACGTGCAGCCCCTGCCTCTGTGCAAATGGAGGCTGTCGGGGCTCAGCCACGTCCGTCTGTCCAGACCCTCTGTGCTGCTGTCGGGCCCCAGTGGCAGCTGGACTAGCGGCAAAGGGGACTGAAAATATTTACCATCTGCCCTTTATAGAAAACGCTTGCTGACCACTGACCTAGACCCCTGGCCCCACAGCCTGCTGCCTGCAGGGACTGACCGTCACTCTGTTTCTGTCACTGCCTGTCCCGGAGACTCACCCCTGACAAGAGGAACAGCATGCGCCAGCTCTAGTCCAACTGCGGCAACTTTCTGCAGACGCCCTTGAGAAAAAGCAGAATCCCAACAAGGCAGCTCTGATGTCACAGACGTGTCCCTGTCTGCCTAAAACTGCCCTTAGCAGAGGGGCAGTGAGAGGGAAAGCAGCTTTCACGTCGCGGAGGGCCCCGGTGCATGGCCTGGCTCCACCGCCTAGGTTGGGGTGTCCCCCGTGAGCCACGAGCACCTTCACAGAATGTGTGTAGCAGGGGAGGGTCTCTCTCTGCCTGCGGAAAAGCAAGGCAGCACACAGTACCACGCACCTGCTGCTGGGGCCCTCCCGGCCCAGGTGACAGGCTGTGCCTCGTCATCCAGTGACAGCTCTCGCTGGGCTGCACCCCCGCCCTGCAGGACACAGGTGAGGAGCACCGTCCTCTAACTGCCCCCCTTCTGACACACCCAATCCATGCCTGCTCCTCTGGGCCCCTCCCTAGGTCCCCTACACAAGCCCACACCTTGCAGTGAGTCCCCCTGACTCCCCTCTGCGCAGAGCAGCCCCTACTCGGCCGGTGACGACCCAGGCACTGGCCGTTCATCACAGGAGCCTTCCCAGCAGTCACTGGCTGGTGGGCATTGATATCTCACATGCCACGGGTGGCTGTTTTTCCTGTCCCCTCAATACTTTTCTCATTTCCGGGTCCTGAAGCCAATGCCACGCGATTCAGATATCCGTTTAGGCAGCAGGGCATTCCCGGGACCCTCCAGACCCTCATCACCCTGAATTGAAATGCGAGGCAGAGCTGCCACAACATCTTGGCAGTGACATAGTGGCCAGTTGGGACAATATTGGTCCAATATTTGGGCTGACAGCGTCACAAAGACAGAAGGACCAAGGCCGTGGTTCCTGCATTCCCACAAGGCTGAGACTGGAGAAGCGTTTAAAGCTGTTCTCAGGGCCGAGCCCGTGGCGCACTCGGGAGGGTGCGGCGCTGGGAGTGCAGCAGCGACACTCCTGCCGCGGGTTCGGATCCTATATAGGGATGACCGGTGCGCTCACAGCGCTCACTGGCTGAGCACTCACTGGCTGAGCGCGGTGCGGCCGGTCTCAAAAAGGACAAAAAAAAAAAGCTGTTCTCAGATCACTCAGAGGGGGGCCCAAGCAGACCAGTCCCCCCACCCTCCGCTCACTTGGTTGTTGGGGAGACCTGGGGATCCCTGTCTGAAAGAAGATGCCTGAGGGTGGGGAGCGTGCCCACCCCATCCCGGTCATCCCCAGCATGGGAGTCACCCCAGGAGGTCAAGCTGAGAGGACCTGGGGAGTCCCCACTCACTCTGTGCACCACGCTGCTCCTCTCAGCAGGGACTCTGCCCCGACCCATGTTAGGAGGGACTGAAACCCATCCCCCCGCAGCAGAGACCCATCTCCAGGACTGACCCTGGCCTGGGAGCCTCAGTGCTTAGAGACCAGTGTTTGGGCCCCAAATGCGAGGTGAGCCCCAGTGGCAGGTCCAGGTTATGGCTCCTCCCTATGGAGTCAAAGCCTGGAATTGACCCGTAGCAACACCCAAGGTGAGCTGAGCCAGGGGAACTGGGGGACACCCCCCTTCCCATGTATGTGAGCAGCAGGCAGGAGGGTGGGGCAGAAGGGAACACTGGGTCTGACACAGCAGAGTGACTCCCCATGGCCTGGGGACCACGCACCTGGCTGATGGCCAGGCCCTGGGCAGGACGTGGATTTGGGAGGCAAGAACAGCCCCGGCCGACCAGCTTCTGCCCTGATCCTCGCCCCTCACTGCTGAAGCCCGGCCAGGGGCTGGCTTCCCCAGTGTCAGGGCTCTGGGGTCGCCCCTGCTGTCTGAAGCCAGAGTGGAGGCTCCGTGGCCACAGAGCCACAGAGACAAGCTGCTCCAAGGGTGAGAGAACGTCCGCACAGCCCACACAGACAGGCAGCCTCAGGCTCCCATGTCCCCAGGGCCACGGCTGGGACGAGGGTTGCAGAGGCCAGAGGGACCTGCCCTCCAGAATCTCTCTCTCAGCTGGGAGGCCGAGGGTGGCCCACAGCTGTCCGCAGCAAGGCAGGCTGCTCGCCGATGCTGTGGGCAGGGTCGTGGGGGACGGGCGGACGGGAGAGGCGAGGAGAGGCTCAGGCAGGCCGCGGCTGGGCAGCCTGGGGACGGGGGGACGGGGCAGGGGCTGGGCTGTGAGCCTGGCTCGCTCCCCACTGCTTCCTCCCCTCACCCAGGCTCACCCGCGCTGTCGGAGCACCCACCTCTGCTCCCCAGCCCCACACATCCCCAGCCCATTTGGGGGCTCCAGCCCCCAGCAAGAGCTCCTCAGGACTGTCTCCTGCCTGGGCTTCCTTCTAGAACCTGCTGCCCAGTCGTTAGCAGAAGTGCTTGTGCTAATCCTCGACTCGACTCCGGGCCAGACCCTCTGGCTCAGGCGGAATCGGGGAGAGGCAGGGTACCCCATCTGAGGGCCCTCCATCTGAGGGACCAAGATACGGGGGCACAGACATGTCACCGGGCCACTGGGCTCAGCCAGTGACAAACATGAGGTCCTTGGGAGCCTGAGCAGGGCTTCCCAAAGGAGGTGTCTCTGGTGGGACCTTGAAGGTGGAGCTGGTCCAGTAAGGGGACAGGCAGCCCTTCTATCTGTCCCCAGGGCTGTGCTGAGCACTGGAAACGCTCACCCCTGTCAGTCCAGCAACGGCCCCTTGAACAGATGAAGACATCGAGGCACAGAGGTAAATGACTTTCCCAAGGCCAGGGATTCGGGATGCACGTGCCCTCGGCGTGCTGCCCTCCTGGGACGGCTCCTGCCACGCTGCGACCTGTGGTGGGGGTGTCAGGGCCTTCCTCGGCATGCGGGCTTCCCAGCAGGAGGGATGTCTGCTGGGCCAGTTCCCGGACTTTCATTTCTTAAGGAGAATCCAGGTGACCAGCGAAGTGTGGAGAAGACTGGAGGAAGCCGGAAAGGCTGAGCCGACGGACGTGGGGAGGACCCGAGAGGTTGTGGAGGGTGTCACCTGCAACTGGGCACCTTTGTGGCAGTCCCGGGAGACGTGGGGTGGGAGGGAGAGGGGTGCCAAGAAGAACCACACAGGTTGGGGAGCAGACTCCTGATGCTCTTTAGGAACCCAAGTTTCTAACCAAAAAGGAGTTTCTTCAGCATGACTTTGGTGGCCGTATCTCTTTAAATGTGACACCGCGGAAGACTGAGCACCCCACAGCTCTGGGGCCTGTGAAGAGAGACCCTGAAGCTTCCGGTGGATTTTGGTATCTATAGTAAAAGTGGCAGCCACGTTGGCAGCAGCTCCTGACATTCCACAGATTACAGGAAAAACATGTGTTTCCTTGACACGGTCCCCACTACCTGCCAAGGGGTGGAGCCCTGTCACCCAGAGGGTCCTCCCTGCCCTGAGCATCTGACTGAACAGGTGGGGGCAGAAGTTGGAGGTGAAACCTGGCACGGATCAGGTCCCTCTGCATCGCGAGCCTGGGGACCGGGATGGGGTGGGACAAGCTGTGCAGAGAGGCCGGCTGTGCCTGAGCACAGGCCAGGAGAGCCCTGCGGTCGCAGCCCGTTAATTTTCCAGTTAAATTCTACTTGCTGGGGGCAGCCCCTGACCCCAGGGCCCGTGAATTGTCAACATGCACCAAGACCACACAGCCCTCAGGGAGACTGTTTCTCACGGCGCCTGGAGGAAGGGAGTGGGTTCGCACTAGCGGAGGCCAGGCTCCCGGGCAGGGCAGCGGCCAAGACCACGCCTGGGACCCTCCCGTGCTCTTCTTGGCTGCCTGCCCCTGGGCATTGAGGTCGGGGTGGTCACGCTCAGGAGCACCCTGGATCCGTCTCCAGAAGGGCCAGGCCGTGGCAAGAACACCCCTGCCCCCTCCTGGAACCCCCTAGCCACCTAATAGTAGCCTCTGCATCCAGGCAGCACTTCGTGTTGGCAACCTGGGAGGCCACCTGCCCGGAGGCCGGCACCCCCTGGACGTTGGGGCAGGCCGCCCCCATGCACTGGGCCAGGGTCTCGGCCAGCAAGGCCACCTGCAGCAGGAGGAAGCAGAGCAAAGGGTGGCCACATGGCCACCACCACACAGAGGACCCTGAGGATGCCGGTGACGGCGGGGGCAGCACCTGTGTCCACTCACGGAGGTGCCGGCGCCTGCGTGGAGCAGCAGCTCAGGACGAGCAGCAGGAGAAAGGAGAGGAGCCGGGAAGACAGGAGTCTCAGTGCCACCGCAGTTGCGGCCCCGGCCAAAGCAGAAGCGTCCCCAGCACACAGCCAGGACACCGCAGGGCCACGGCCCTGAAGACCAGAAGCCAGAGGGCCACACAGGGGAGGGTGGCCTGGCAGGGGGGGTGCTGGGTTGGCACCCGGGTGGGCAGGCAAAGGCGTGATGCAGTGCACGCTCACGTGGGTGCAGCTGTGCAGGAGCCCTGCAGGAGCCTGCCCGCCCCAGCCCCTCGCTGTCTGGCCCAGCCTGTGCAGAACCCTAGGCAGGCTCAGCAGCAGCAGGAAGTGGGCCATCACAGCTCAGCGGTGTAGACGGGTCCCCGTCCACCTGCATGTGCAGAACATCCAGGGCACCAGGCAGCCGAGCAGCAGGCCCAGCACCAGGACAAGGCAGGTGGAGAGGCCGGTAGCTGCCTGTGACAGGACGCTCGCTATCTGCAGCTCTTCCCGGGCTGCAGGAGAGGGTGCGAGAAGGCGGTGAGGGCCACAGGGAGCCAGGTCAGAGGCCGAAGCCCACCCTCCCGCCCCACCTGAGCACGCAGAGACTCAGCTGGTGGATGTGAGCCTGGGTGGTGACCCCGCCCAGGCCTCACCTGGACCTGCAGCCCCTCTCTACCTCTCTCTCTCTGTGTCTCTGTCTCTGTCTGTCTCTGTCCCTCTGTCTCTCTTTCTCTGTCCCTCTGTCTCTGTCTTTCTCTGTTTCTCTGTCTTTCTCTCTGTCTCTATTCTTCGGTCCTTCTCCTGTCCCGGCCACAGGTCTCCTGCACAGCTGGGCCATGCTATCCCCTCCCCTGACCCACCAAGGCCCTCTCTAGACTATGGGCCGTGGACCCCAGCACCTCCTTTGCCCTGCTGGGTGAACAACGGGCCCTACCCCCTGGCCTTGTACCCTAGGCCGGGACTGGTGATGTGCCAGGCAGGGGGCTCAGTGGGGGTTCAGCTCAGCCTGACGGTCTCAGCCTCGGGGTTCTGCCCCTCTGCCCAGTTGTCCTGACTGCTCTGGCCGTGTGGCCTGGGAGCAGAGCCCTCAGACTCCTGGCGGGTCAGCCCACTGTCCTTCCCCAAGACCCTAGGACCCCCACCCACCCTCGGGGCCCTTCTGAGGAACCAAAAGGGGTGCCCAGCTATGCTCTGGGGCTCTTGTTCTGCAGGAGAGCAGGAGGGGCTGGCAGCCGGGGCCCCTTAGGCTGACCCTCCGTCCGTCTCTCCATGCATGTGTGTCTGTCTCCACGGCCCCCCGGCCTTGGCCCTCCACCCCACTCCGTGATGTCATCTCACCTCGTCTCTGTGTCCCTCCCCTGGCCGCTTCTCCCATTCACTGCCCCTCCCCAGCTCTCTCTATGCCAGAGACTCTGTGTACAGCAGTTCCTGAAGCCCCCGCTCCCGACCCCTCCAGAAACTCATCCCACATGCCCGAAACAGAAACTCACCGTCCCCTCCCACCCCACACTTGGCTGCAGCCGAGGACAGCTGCCCCACTCAGGCCAGGCCCTGCCCTGGGAAGGACAAGGCCAGATGAGGACCAGCCCCACACCCTGCTCCCGGAAGACCCCCCTGGCTGCCAATGGGGGGAGGGCCGGTGCTGCTGGCCTGGCTTGGGGTGGACACACTGGTCTGGGACAGTGAGGACTGCCACCTCTGTGCTCTGTGTGAGTGAGGGCTTTCAGCCAGGTCAGACCTTGTGCACAAAGATGGTCACCTGGGGGGAAGTGGCAGCCACGTTGGCAGCAGCTCCTGACATGCCAACCTTCAGGCTGGCTGGACGCTACCTTCTGCCGCCCCTCCCTCAGAGCAGGGGCAGCCCTGACACGGTGCCCCACACAGCAGCCACACTGGACTGACCTGGAGGGTGGGCAGTGCCCCACCACCACCCCAGCACCCACATTGCCAGAGCTTGCAGCAATTTCCCAAGCAACTAATGTCCCGGTCCCATTCTGCTTGAGGACGTTCCTTTTTCCCGCACTGATCCCTGACTGACACGCCTCCTGCACAGAAGACTGGAGATGTGCTCTCAGGAGAAACTCCACGGAGCCTGCAGACTGCAGGGACACCAGGCACAGAGGCAGGTGCTGTTGGGTCCCAGCCAAGAACAGGAGACTCCGTGAAGCTGCCCGTAATGACCAGCGTGGTGGCTCCTTCCTCCCCAGACCCCTTCTCCCTCAGTCCCCCTGCACGGGGCTCAAACCCCCAGCTGGGAACACAAGGAGCATCATGGAGAAGCCGAACTGTCCGCAGACCCTGACCACAGCTCTGGCCCGCACCGTCAGAGCCTGGACGGCCAGAGATGGCAGAAGCTTCCTGAGAACAGAAGGAAGGAAGGAGAGAGGAGCAAGGGAAGAAGGGTCAGGACACAGGAGGAGGAAATCAGAGGTGACAGACAGCGAAGGCAGCGGGGGCGCACTTGGCAACAGCTGTGGGGGGATCCCACTCAGCGACGAAAACCAAAACCAGGGCGACTGATACCACAGCATGGGCGGACTTCAAAGTGACCGCGCTGAGGCAGGTCGCTGGACGGAGCTGGTGCAGCTGCGGGCTCCACTCACGCGGAGCTCCAGGAGATGCGAGCCCGTGGGCAAGGCCCGTCGGGGGCCGGGGGGCAGGAGGGAACTCTGGGGTGATGACCGTGGTGGTGGCTTCACAGGCGCACACATATGTCGAGATGTGCCACGGTGCACCCTGTAACTAATGCAGCTGCTGTGTATCAGCTCTACCTCAGTAAAGTTGTTTTTTTTTTTTTTTTGTCTTTTTTCCGTGTCCGGCAACGGATCGCAACCCTCAGTGTCGCCCCCGCACCGGACCGGGACCGGCAACGGGATCGCAACCCTCGGTGTTGCTCCCACACCTCGCTCAGCCAGTGAGCGGGAACCGGTCTGCATGTGGGATCCGAACCCTCGGCGGGAGCGCCTGCCACACTTCTCAAGCGGCGCACTGTAGCAGTGCGCCACCGGGCCGGCCCAGTAAAGTTGTTTTTAAAAATAAAAATAACCGTAAGTGATATCCTCAGAGATCCGAGAAGATGGTGCCTCCATCAAGTGAGAACAGGATGGTATTTTTAAAAAACAATACCCCAAACCAGGAAAAGCTCTTGAGCAATCACTGAAATAAAACTTCAGTAAGAGAGTTGGGGAATAAAGGTGAGGGGGCATCCCCACAAGGCAGAACAGATCAAAGTGACGGACAATAGAAAAAATAAGACAGACAGAAGGTCAGTCCCCGAGCTCCACCCCCTGGCTCATGGGAGTCCCAGAAAGAGAGCAGCGGGCGGTCGGAAGTCACCCAAAGAGAGAAGCCCCCCCCCCCGAACTGGGGCTCCGGTCCTCACACAGGAAGGGCACGCCATGCTCCCAGCACGGTGGCCAGGGCACAGCATCGTGAAACTCTAGTGCTACGTATAGAGAAACATCCTAAAAGCTTCCAGAGGGGGACTATGAAGCAGATAAAACATAGGATTTGGGGAGTCAGATGGCACGGGGCTTCCCAACAACACCGTGAGCATCTGTCTGAAAATTATCAGCCGCCTAGATTCTACATCAAACCCAGCTCCCTGAGCAGGAGCAGCTTGGCTCTGGGCAGTCCTCTAGGTCCCTCCCAGTCCTGGGTCTGTCCTCTGCAGCCACCTCTGCAGTCCTGTCTGCTCCTCATGGCTGCAGAGGCCACCACTCCCTGGGAGGCGCGTCACCTGTAGCTGACAGCCCACAGGTCCCTGGCTGTTCCCAAGTCATTTGGGTTGCCGAGCCCTCGCCAGCCCACCCCTCCTCCACACCCTCCCCAGGGTATCCTGGGCCCGTGACCCGAGCCAGATAAAATACCCCAGGAACACCCCTCGCAGAGGAGGATGAGCTTGTGCGCCCCACAGTCCTGCTGAGGTGGCCTCACCATGAACCACTTCTCCTTCGGGTGCCTGCTCCTGGCTCACTAATGGAGACTCTGATCGTAATGAGTGTGCCTACCCCCAAGCCCTCCAGGGCGTCTGTATCTGTTCTCACACTGGGCAGAGGCTCGGCCCAGCCCGGAGGCCGACCCGGGGGCAGGACACTCAGAGCGCGTGGTCGCGGTCAGGCTGGGCAGTCAGCTCTCGGGACACTGTGCTGCTGCCTCTGTCTTCTCTCTCTGCGTTCCCTCAGGGACCTTGTGGAAGTCCAGCTGCCTCCACCGTGCTGGGAACCAGGAGGGGCAGGAGAGAGAGGGAGTGTCCACCCTGCCCCTGCCGTGCATGGGGGTCCCTCCGCCTCTGCCGGGGCCGGTGCGGTGCACCCGGCGGGAGGCCCTGTAGAGGCTCCGGCAGGGCCACTTCTCCCTCCTGCAGCTTTTGCTTCCTCCACCCCAGTGAGGACAGCCCCAATGGGCACATGTGGGCAGTCAGGGGGGATCAGCCCAGACCCGTGTGCTGTGCCTCGGAGCCCAGAAGTCCTCCTCCAAGCCAGGGTTTGAGTCCAGGCCCACCCTGGTCCAGCACCCACAGGAAGCCTCTGGAAAGCTCTGGTCATTCCAACTTGAGTTTGGGTGCCCGGCCCCAGCAGGAAGGCACAGGAGAGTCGGAAACCAGCTGGGACGTCCCTGCTTCTGCCTGGGTGGGCGCCTGGACCCTGACTCTGCCAGACATGGCTCCCGGCCTTTTCCTGAAGGAGGGACCAAGGGACCAAGGGACCATGCTCCCCCAAGAGACCCTGGCCACCTCCTTATCTGCCGGCCTCCCAGCGCCCCCGGTCTGCTTGACCCTTGTCACCTCACCCCAGCACAGCTGTGCAGCCCCAGCCCTGCCTTGACTAGAGAGCTGGGCTGCGGGCTTCTAGCGAGGTCCTTCCAGGAGATGCAGACAAACCCCACCAGCTCTCCAGATAGGTGGGGAGTGGGGCAGGGAGGTGGGGAGGGTGACAGGGCCCAGGGAGAAGAGCACCAAAGTGAGAGCCCCAGAGTCCTCTGGGGAGATGTTCCCTTGGCCCTCCCGGCCACAAGCTCCCTCCCCGCCCCCTGCCCGTCGTGCGAGGGCAGCGCAGAGGCCCTGACAGGATGAGTCCTGGCAGAGAGCTTTATTCCAGCCCGGGGGCAGCAGCAGAAAGCCTGCCAGCAAGGCCCCACCCTGCCTGGCACTACGCCCAGCTCGGAGGTGGTGGGTGTGTGGCCCCATCTCAGGGTCCCTGGGTCGGCCTTGGTCTGGCCTCAGATTCTGCCCTTGTCTCTGACCCCAAGGGAGCAGGGAAGCCCTCCAGGCTCCATGCCTGGGTCATCCCTGCCCACCTGGGCCACGTGGTGTGTGCCCACAGCCCGCTGTGACCTCAGGGCTGATCTTGGGGCTCCTTCAGCGGCAGGAAGCGCCTCCAGGAAACCCAGAGCCCTGGTCCACGTCACTTGTGGCATGTTTCCTAGACAAGGGACACACACAGAGAGTCCTGGCCCCTGTGGGCCTTGGCACCGGGGTCTGCAGCCACAGCGTACGCCTCCTGGAACTCCTTGGCCATGTAGTAGTAGCAGACAGCGTCCAGGCAGCAGTTGGCATCTGAGAGCTTGCTGGTGACCAAAAGGGCACTGCGGAGAGCGGCCGGGATGCCACAGCCAGGATGGACGTGCAACCCCACGGGGACTTGCACCGTCAACACCACGTGCAGGGGCAGGAAGCAGACCACAAACACAACCAGGTTGGCCCAGACCATGCGGGTGGCCTTGAGGGTGGCCTTTGCCTGCGCCGGGCCAGAGGCCGGCCTCCGGGCCAGGGCAGTCACCACCTGCAGAGAGCAGAAGACCAGCACGGCCAACGGCAGGTAGAAGCCCAGCAGCGGGAACACCACCGTGCTGAAGTTGCGGGAGCGGCTCGTGAAGCAGAAGCCACCCTCCTGCACCCCCAGGAACCAGCGGAGCCCCAGGAAGACGGTCACCAGGACCCAGAGGACCGCACACACGGCCGCGGCCTGCTGCGGGGAGCGGAGCCTGCGGGCACACAGTGGGTGCTTCACTGCCACGTAGCGGTCCACAGCAATGGCCATGACCAGGCTGATGCTCAGGTACCTGTTGGTCAGGTAGACGGCCTGTGAGAGCTGGCAGAACAGTGTGTCCACCCCTGCGGGGTGCTGCAGCGTGTACAGCATGAAGGGCAGGCTGCAGACCAGGCAGAGGTCGGCCACCGCCAGGTTGGTCATGTAGACGCGGGTCTCCGTCCACCGCTGCATGCGGCAGCAGAACACCCAGAGCGCCAGGCCATTGAGCAGCAGGCCCAGCACCAGCAGGGCGCCCGTGTAGCTGTAGAGGACGTGCGTGACTGCCGGGGACCAGACGGGGACACCGGAGGGGCCGCAGGTGTCGTTCATGGTCCTAAGACTGCTGGAGGGGAGCAGGAGGTCAGCAGAGAGCAGATGGGGGAGGAGCCTGGGACGGGCCCTGCCCACCCCGAAGCCCCACCCACCTCTGGCCAGGGGTGCTGGAGGAGGTGAGCCCCCACCCACATCCACCAGCCCCAAAGTCCCCTTTCCAGAGAAATCATAGAAACCAGGAAGAGCTCCAAGTTACTCTCAAGGTCTAACTCCTGCCCACTGGACTGGTGGGGAAACCAAGGCTGCCAAGAGAGGCTGGTGGGCACAGTGAGCCAGCCCAGAGCTGGTAGCAGGTCCCTCTTCCCCATCTCCTGACGCTCCTCTCCTGGGATCTGCCTACTGCTGGGAGGTGGAAGGGAGGCAAGAGGCCTGCACGTCCACTTCAGCCCCAGCCTCGCCCCAGTGTGCAGCTCTCAGCAGGGAGAGCAGAGGTGGCGCCACCTGCCAGCCAGCGGATCCGAAGACCCTGCCCCAGGACAAAGTCCAGGGTGGCCTGCTGCCCCTCCACACCCTTCTGGTCTTGGGCAGAGGTCTGATGTCCAGGTCACAGCAGACGGTGGATTCACCCTGACCTGGCCTCCCCACAGCTAGACCACCTCGATTTCCCCACTGTAAGGGGACACTGGTGGCACAGGTGTGGCATTGCCTGGGATCCAGTAGGAAGGAGCGGCCAGTGAACAGGCTCCCTGGGACACAGGCCACTTCCTCACGCTTTTCCTTCTGTCTGAGCTCTAGGAAGCACGGGTGGCAGGGGACGGGGGGGTGGCTGGGAGTGGCCTCTCCCTCTACAAGCACTGGCTCCTCTGGGGTGTCCTGTGGGGGCTTTCTGGGCCCTTGAAGGCGGGGGATGGAAGGGGAGCGCTCAGTCCACGGGGGTGGGCAGTGGGCCCAGACCCAGGCTGCTGCCTCTGCTCCCCGATCCCTCCCTCTGGCCTGGAGACGGAGAGCCCCCAGCCCTGACTGCAGTCGCTCAGGGTCATCGGTGCAGGGGCTGGCTGGGGCTCGTTTTCTCCACTCGGTCTCTGGGGAAGCCCCAGGCCCACAGTCTATTAGGGAAGCAGGGCACACTCGCCAGCCACTGTGTGAGGCTGCGGGCCCTGGCCGTCCTCTCTCCTCGCTTTGGAGGGATTCTACTCACTTTCTCTCTCTGACTCACAAGTACACCTCACGCCACCCTGGTTCTGAGGCCCCTTGGAGGGACCCTGAACCTGGCCAGGCTCTGAGGACTCCCCCAAACCCATTGGAACCAACTGCTGGGCCCTCCTTTCCTGTCTGTCCTGTGTTCCCCACCAGAGCCCACCCAGAAACCCTCTGCAGGCCTCCCACCCCCCCAGAGTGCTGGGAACCCGCTCTGTTTGGGAGGAGCTGCTGACTCCTCCAAGTTGGGCAGGACAGCGCCCGGGCCTGGCGTAAGCAGTAGCTGCCATGGGATGGGGGTGGGGGGCTATATGCGATCAGCACCCCGCACTTCCCACCTGAAGTCCCCCCCATCCCGAGAGTCCAGGGTCAGCCCCCCACCGCTCTCGCACCGGGCTGGCTGGGGAGGGGCGAGGACATGGCGGGAGGCCAGTGTGCCTTCTTCCCCACCAGCGGGGCCCTGGGCGGTGAGGACAGTGGGGCTCTTGGGACTGGCCCCCTCCCCGATGTCCACCTCCCCCGATGGCTGCATAGGGGCCACACACACCCAGGGCTATAACTTTCAGATTAGCCTCAGTGTGGCCCAATACTTTGTGAGGGAAAATTTAAAAATCTACCTGCAGTCTTTACAATTTCTCACGTATAACAAACACTGAGTGACTCGGGAGGAGAGCGCACAGGCGAGGCCTTGAGGAAGCGCTGCTCACACGCCCTCGCCCGTCCTGTGCGGCGCCTCCAGGGAAGTTCAGCAAGTCATGTTCCCCGGTCCGGCCCAGAGAGCATGGGGTCCTGGACGCCACCACAGGGAGCACATGCCCCAGCTGGCTCCTGCCTCAGGTATCCAGTCCGGTCACCCTGGTGGCCAGCAGCCCCCTCCACATGCACCCCTGCTCAGGGAGCTCATGGCTGGGTTTGGAGAAGCTGCCGGGGCCCGCTGGGCTGGGGAAATGGTGACTTAGGGCCCTACCACTTCCTGCGGAGGCTGTCACGGGAGAGAAGCCAGCGGCACCCCTCCAGGGCCTGCTACCTACTCCCACGGCAAGACAACACCCCACCCAGCCACACCCCAGCCTCCTTCCCAGCCCCCCTGCTGTCTGGAGAGCGTATCCCATGGTGCTTGGCTGACCTGGGATCTGGCCTAGAGACCCCGTCCTTGGGCTAAGACCTGGGGGCAGGGAGTGGGCACACATCCCTGTTGCCCAGGCACTGTCGAGAACATCCACCCAGTGGGTACTCTGGAGCTGGCCCCCATGGAAATACCCCAGCACCCAGGACGGGTGTGAGTGAAACTGAATCACAAAACTTCCTGCTCACATACGGGTGCAGCCCTCAGACGCTTTCCATTCTAGTTTTTAAATACCAGACACTACACACAGAACAGATTTCAGAGTCCCAGTGAGATGGGAGTCCTGACCCTGGAGACCCCTGAGTTACTGTGCAGTTGCTCCCACACTTGGTGACCGCATGCTTACAGAGGACGTCGCCCTTGTCCAAATCTTCAGCCCCTGCACTGAGCTCCCAGCAAAAGATGTACCCTTGAGACTCCAACCCACCGTCAAAGCCTCATCCTGCCCTGAGACACCCCAACACAGCCTCATGACACTATGAGACCCCCCATCACAGCCTCACTCTAATCTGAGACACCCCATGACAGCCTTATCCTAATCTGAGACCGATCACAGCCTCATCCCACCCTGAGACCTCCCATCACAACCTCACCCTTCTCTGAGACCCCTCATCACAGCCTCACCTCACTCTCAGATTCCCCATCACAGCCTCGCCCTGCCCTGAAATGCCCCATCACAGCCTCACCTTGCTCTGAGACCCCCATCATAGCCTCACCAAGCTCTGACACCCCCATCACAGCCTCACCCTAACATGAGACCCCCATCACAGCCTCACCCTAATCTCAGACCCCCCATCACAGCCTCACCCTGCCCTAGACCCCCATCACAACCTCACCCAGCCCTGAGACCCCCCATCACAGCCTCACCCTAATCTGAGACCCCGCATCACAGCCTCACCCTAATCTCAGA
>NW_007729124.1:53131-83604 GCF_000696425.1 Galeopterus variegatus
CCGCCGGAGCGCCCACCCCCACCCGCGGGCGTCCTCGGCCGCTCGGGCTGCACGCCGCCACACGCCGCCCTGCGCGGTCCAGACTGCGGGGGGCTGGGGAGGCCCAGAGAACGGAGGGGTTGGCCGGCGTCACATCGCTGGGGCAGGTCTGAGGCCCGCACCCAGGCCTTCTTGCCCTCAGACCAGGGCCCCCTGCCCAGCGGCACCTGAGGAAGGCCCCGGCTGGGCCTCAACCCTTCTCCGCTGTCATCCCAGGCCCAGTCCCCCAGCTGCCACAAGACCCCGCTGTGGCCACTACGCCCGGTAGTGGGTGGGGGAGGCTCCTCCTTCCCACCAGGGTGCCCAGACTTGGATTTTCTTCCACCCTGCCCCTCCACCCAGCCCGATCTCTGGCCACAGGCACTGTCCTGTGGAGTCTGCAGAAGGTGCTGCCACCCAGTCTGGATCTGTACCCCGCCAGGGCCGGGGCGTCTCCCTGGTGAGTTCCTTCCACCTCTGGCAGGGCCCTCGAGAGAGCGTGTCCCACAGAGCCCCTGCCAAGCCAGCCTCTCCTGCTCCACACCTGCTGGGCCCATGTGTGGGTCTGATGAGGACCTGGAGCTGGGCTGGGCGAGTGACAGGTGCCGGGCTGTCAGATGTTATAACCATGCCCTATCTAGACAATATTCCCCCGGCCCCTGGAGATCCTGCCTCCCAAACCTCCTTACCTGGAAATGGGAGCCACACCCTGGCCAGGTGGCCCAGAAAACAAAGCTTGAGTGTGGGGGATTGACAACGGAGGACACTGGGAAGAGAGTAAAGGACCCCTCAGGCTGGCCCTCCAGAGCCTGAGGCTGGGGTGGGGTGGACCCCTGACTTCCGCACACACCCAGGCCTCACCGCTGCCTGAGACAGAAGCAGCACAGTGATGGGGGCCCTGCCTTTGTCTAAAATGTTGATGCTGATCACGGTGGGTTTCTGCGTTAGTTTTGATCTGTTAAAATATGGTAATACATTAAGTATTGTTTTATCCTGATGAGTGTTTTTGTGCCCCCGTTAAGTGCCCAGCCTGAGTGCCTTCCCTGCCCGCCCGAGATTGGCCCTGCCCCAGGAGCGGGGGCCATGGACGAGTGGGGTCCTTGGCGCTCCGGGCTGGGGGACTGGCCGTGGCTCCCCTTGCTGCATGGCTGAGAGAAGGCGAGCAGAGAGGACAGGAGCCCCCCGCCCAGCTTCCACGTCGCTGCCGACTTCAGCACGTGCTGTTTCCCCCTGGGCAGAAGCAGGTCTGCGGTAGGCGCCCTGCTGGGAAACACCTCCCGACTGGCCTGGAGGGGCTGGCCCTGCGCACTGCAGGTGTGGAGAAACCATGAGGGGGTGGGCTTGGGGGACCAGGACACCATGGGGGCTGCAGTGCAGGGGGGACATGGTGTCCCCCCACTGCCTTCACTGGGCCTTCCCGGGCAGGCCAGCCGCTGCCTGGGCCTTTCTCTGCCTGCCTCTCTTGCTCTTTCTCCAATTCCTTTCCACCTCTACAAGCCCCCCAGGCACACCTCCCACCCCTGGACGGAACACCCTGGACCTGCACCACCACAGGCCACCCACCAGCTTCCCACCCTCTGCGCCATGACCACGAGGAGCCTCTTCTCTGCCCCCCCTTGCCTGCCCCTGGTTCCAGCCCCTCAGGAGTCCTCTGTCCCCAGTGACTCCTTCCTGGCCTCTGGGCCTACCCTGTCACCCCAGCGCACCAGTTCCCAGAGGGGCCGGCTGTGGCCAGCTGGGGCATATTCCAGGCCAGATGAAACAAACCCTCGCTGGCTTCGCGGTCTCCGTGCGGGTTCCCTCTGCCCCTGTGTCCCTCCACAGGGTTGTCCCTGCCTCCGTGGAGCCCAGCCTGTGGGATCTCTGCTTGCCCTCAGGGCATGGAGCAAAGAAGCAGCCACAGACAGAGCTGGAGGACCTAATTTGAATGCTGACTGCAACAAGCTGCTTGGGGAGGCTTTCTGCAAGGCAACGGGAAGACTGGACAGCCAGGGTTAAGGCGTTAGCACGATTTCCTGGGGTGCAGTGATGGCGCTGGGGTCGGACTCCTATGAAGCCCTTGTCTGCCAGAAATACACACGGAGTGTCTGCGGCTGAAATGAAGATGCCTGGGATTCACCTGGAAGGTGTCTGGTAGGGGTGGGGCTCTGGATGAAGCTGGTGTGGCAGGCATAGCAGGAGGTGATTGTGTGGCAATGGAGGACGGGGACACGGGGTTCTCTGCCCTAGATTCCCTACTTTTTTATATATTTGACATTTTCCTCTAGGTTTTCCTTTAGTAGTTTTATAGTTTCAGGTCTAATGTTTAAGTCTTTAATCCATCTCGAGTTGATTTTGGTGTATGACAGCAGGTACAGGTCGAGTTTCCTTCTTCTATGTATAGACGTCCAGTTCTCCCAGCACCACTTATTGAAGAGGCATCTTTTCCACAATGTATGTTCTTGGTGCCTTTGTCAAAGATCAGTTGGCTGTAAGTCTGTGGGTTGATTTCTGGGTTCTCTGTTGTGTTCCATTGGCCTGAGTGTCTGTTTTTATGCCAGTACCATGCTGTTTGGGTCACTATAGCTTTGTTATAATTTGAGGTCAGGCAGTGTAATGCCTGCAGCTTCATTTTTTTTGCTCAGGATTGCTTTGGCTATTCGAAGTCTTTTGTTATTCCATATGAAAGTTAGGATTGCTTTTTCTGTGTAGAATGTCATTGGTATTTTGATGGGGATTGCATTGAATCTGTAGATTGCTTTGGGTAGTATGGACATTTTCACAATGTTGATTCTTCCAATTCAAGAGCATGAAATGTCTTTCCACCTTTTTGTGTCCTCTTTTATTTCTTTCAGCACTGATTTGTAGTTCTCATTGAAGAGATCTTCCACTTCCTTCGTTAAATTGATTCCTAGGTATTTTATTTTTTTGGTGACTATTATAAATGGGCTTACTTTCTTGATTTCTTTTTCTGCTAGTTTGTTGTTGGAGAACCTTACTAATTTGGGGGTGTTGATTTTGTATCGTGCAGCATTAGTGAAATTGTTAGTCAGCTCTAGCAGGTTTTTGGTGGAGTCTTTATGTTTTTCTAAATAGGATGAGGCAAAGACTTTATGAATAAGACCCCAAAAGCACAAGCAACAAAAGAAAAAATAAATAAATGGGATTGTATCAAACTAAAAATCTTCTGCACAGGAAAGGAAACAATCAACCAAGTGAAAAGACCAACAGGTACTTGATAAAATGCTCAACATCACTAATCATCAGGGAAATGCAAATCAAAGCCACACTGAAATATCATCTCACCCCAGTTAGACTGGCTAAAACCAAAAAGGCAGAGAATAACAAACGGTGGCAAGGATGCGGGGAAGGGGAGCCTTCCCTCTGTGTTACACTTCCCTCTGTGTAACCAAGACGGAAAAAAGAGAAAGGAAGAAAATTCACTCAAGGTAACATGAATGAGGACTGGAGGGACTGCTGCCCATCAGGGGAGCAGCAGCCCCGATTCAAAATCAACCTTTCTTTTTATTGACAAGACAAGGAAGTTTCACAATAAAAATCAGTCGATTCAATCATCAAAGAAGGACATAAAAAGAGGCAGTGTTACAAAAGGGAATTATAGCTAAGTATTGCTTTAAACAACTAAAACTAGTAACAGCAGTAAAATTAACACTGTGACATTCCAGAATGCAATTTGTAAAAAGCTAAGTCAATCCACCAGCAAACAGCTAGCCCTGAGTAAACATTTTCTTTTCTACATACTTCGCACAGCGATTTCTTTAGCATATTTAAACCGCATTCAAGCAGTTTTCTTAACATATCTAAAGAATAATCAGTAGGTTAAATAGTCAATAGTCATTCAAGCCAGAATCAAACCAGCAACCTAAAACAGTCAAAGTACACAATCCCATCCCTAAATAGTGATTAGAATTGATTAGATGGCTTTTGCCAAACTTACCTGTGGACTTTGGTCCCCTACTCAAGAGCCTTTTGGCTCATTCATGCATTACCTAAAAATCCTATTCTAAGATCAAAGGAGAATCCAGATTTCTAACCCACTGCACTTCTGCAGTGTTGGTAAATTAGCACAGCCACTATGGAAACAGTATGGAGGTTTCTCAAACAGCTACAGATATATCAGATCTTCCATACGATCCAGCAATCCCACTTCTGGGTATATGCCCAGAGGAATGGAATTCATCATGTCAAAGGGATACTTGCACTCCCATGGTCATCACAGCTGTGTTCACAATAGCCAAGATATGGAAGCAACTAAATGTCCATTGATGGATGAATGGATAAGGAAACTGTGGTATATATACACCATGGAATACTTCTCTGCCATAAAAAAGAATGAAATTCTCCCATCTGCAATAACATGGATGAGCTTGGAGAAACTTAGGTTGAGCGAAATAAGCAAAGCACAGAGGGGTAAATACCACATGTGCTCACTCATAAGTGGGAGCTAAGAGAGAAAGTGTTAAGGTCAGTAGGGGTTGGGGTGTCCCTTAAAAGGAAGCAAAGACAGAACACAGTGGTGCATTGGACTTGCAGAGGGAGAGAACAGACCCAGGGTTGCCAGGGTGGCAGGTGGTAGAGGGAAAGGGGCACTGGGGAGAGGCTGGGTGGGGGACACGGGGAATAACTGCAATTTGAGGTGGGCATGCTGATAGCATTGATGTGCTCACCACATCTTGGGCACAGGTGCTGATGGTCAGCTCTGTGCCCCATGAATATGAATAATCAGTAAAAATGTTTTACAAAAAGGAAAGAAAAAAGGAGATAATTTTTTTTTAAGTTTTCATAATAAAAACTATAAAAACAGAGAAGGATTCTGTGGCCATGAAAGAGCTGTGGAGGTCAAAGCCCATCAGCTGGGCCGGCCCGTGGCTCACTCGGGAGAGTGTGGTGTTGATAACACCAAGGCCCCGGGTTCGGATCCCACATAGGGATGGCCGGTTCGCTCACTGGCTGAGCGTGGTGCTGACACCACCAAGTCAAGGGTTAAGATCACCTTACCGGTCATCTTTTTAAAAAAAAAAAAAAAAAAAAAGCCCATCAGCTGCACGGGCAGACGAGGTCACTGGTCCGAGAGGCCCAGGGGACAAGGGCTGGCTGTCGCAAGACCAGCAGCTTTGGCCTGGGGTTCCCTCAACCTGTGCCCCAGTGGGGGCTTCCCACATGACCTGGGGCTCTTCCTGCACAAAGTAGGCCCTGTGGTGCCCCCCACCCTCACCCCAGGGCTGTGGCAGTGGCAGGAGAGGCCATGGGAAGTGGTTCCGGTTGGGGGTGGCAGTCCAGTGTGGGGGTGGGGGGTTGGGCGGGCAGCAGCCAGTGTCTGCCACCTCGGAAGAGGCAGCCTGGGGGCAGGAGCAGCAGAGTCCAGTCGCGCCGCCTGAGCCCCCTGTGAGAAACACCCCCAGCCCGAGCTGCGGGAGACGTCCTCCCGGCTGCCACCTACCTGGCACAGCTCCAAATCGCCCCAGCCCCCACTTCCCTCCTCTAAGGCCACCGTGGGCCTCTTCTGGAAAGTCTTCAGGAAGTCTCCCAGCCTCTGCCCTTGCAGATGCTACTTCCCGCTCTCTGGGAAACCCCCCACCCCACTGTGGGGCTCCTTCATGCCTCCCCCACACGGGAGTGGCCCTGCGGCTCCGAGACCCCGCTGCTCTCTCCTGCATCCATGCGTGCGGCTGATGGGGAGGATGTGGCCAGGGACAAGAGTGGGGGCAGGGAGTTGAGGAGCCCCCGCAGCGCATCCGCAGGCCTGGCTGTGCCTGGGGCAGGGTGTGGGAGGCCTAGTCTCACCAGCCCCTCTTGTTACCTATCAGGTCCCACGCATGTGCCCGTGTTTCCCATCCAAACTGATTTGAAACGATCGATTCAACGGACCAGGGTGAAAGGCGAGAGAAAGGAACCAGCCTGGAAGTACCACAGGATGCCGAGGCCACGTCTGCCTCTTCCCAAGCCGGGCCCCTTGCCAGCCCCAGGGGCTGAGGGGACATGGCTGCCCTGTTCCCAGAGAGCCAAGGCAAGTCTGGGGCGGTGGAGCCCTGTGGTCCTCTGGTCAGGCACCAGCACGCAGGACCCTCCCCAGCTCCCCAGGGCTGAGGGCAGGAGCCCACCCAGCTGAGAAGGCTCACTCGCCCTGGGACAGCTGCTGCTTCTCACTCCTGGGCAGGCCTCCCCAGGCCATCTGCCCTGCTCCAGCCTTTGCTGCTGCCAGAAGCCCCTCTGGGATCCCCTCCCAGGCAGTGGGACCTCTTGCACCAACTGTGACTGGTCAGAACACACCAGGGGCCCGATGGATGGAGCCCTGGGGCAGGCGGGGGGCAGTGCCCAGCCTCCAGGCCCACTCCTCCATCTGGTCACCCCAGTAGCCGGCAGCCCTGGCCTCCACCCTGGCCTCTGCCCTGGCCTCTCTGTGCTGGCCTCCACCCTGGCCTCTCTGTCCTGGCCTCTGCCCAGGACTCTCTGTCCTGGCCTCTCTGTGCTGGCCTCCACCCTGGCCTCTCTGTCCTGGCCTCTGCCCAGGCCTCTCTGTCCTGGCCTCTCTGCCCTGGCCTCTCTGTCCTGGCCTCTCTGCCCTGGCCTCTCTGTCCTGGCCTCTCTGCTCTGGCCTCTGTCCTGGCCTCTCTGCTCTGACCTCTGCCCTGACCTCTGTCCTGGCCTCTGTCCTGGCCTCTCTGCCCTGACCTCTGTCCTGGCCTCTGCCCTGGCCTCTCTGTCCTGGCCTCTCTGCTCTGGCCTCTGCCCTGGCCTCTGTCCTGGCCTCTCTGCCCTGACCTCTGTCCTGGCCTCTGTCCTGGCCTCTCTGCCCTGACCTCTGTCCTGGCCTCTGCCCTGGCCTCTCTGTCCTGGCCTCTGCCCTGGCCTCTCTGTCCTGGCCTCTATCCTGGCCTCTGTCCTGGCCTCTGCCCTGGCTTCTGCCCTGGGCTCTGCCTTGGCCTCCATCCTGGCCCCTGGTGGTGCTGCCTGCTCTTGCTCTTCACCTGCTCCTCCCCAGCATCCTCCTTGCAAACGCTCTGAGACCCCAGACAGGCCAGGCCTTCAGCCACACTTGCCCCCGAGTCCTCTCCTGGGACCCTTCACCCTGGCCCCGGAGGTGCCTTCATCTGGTCTCTCTGTCTGGATCCCGCAGCTCTGGCAGAGGGTCTCTGAGCTGGGTGCTCAGAAAGGGTCTCCACAGCCCTTTCCAGATGGAGCTTCAGCCTGAGCAAGGGGGACTTTGGCAGGAGAAAGAATCCACCACAGGACGGCCAGGGACACTGTGGGGCCCCAGGAGGTCCTGAGTGGGTTGCCAGTAGCACCCAGTGCCCTCTCCCACCCCTCCCAGTGTCCACATCCATCCCCCAAACAGGAGCCCCACATGGGGTCAGTTTTCCAACCTGCACCCACTCCCGCAGTGAAGGCCAGGCTGCTGGGGCACTCAGGAGTGGCCTCACCCACCTCCTCAGAGCCCTCCGCCCATCTGTCCTGCCTGTGCCCTGCCGTGCCCAGCAGCACCCTTCAACCCCTGCTTGCAGGTGCCTCGGGAGGCCTGGTCACCCGTGGCTGATGGAAGTGGCCATTGCAGCAGCCCCACACACAAGACGGGACCCTGCCCATGGGGACTACCGCAGAAGCAGGAGGAGGCTCCTGCGGGGGGAGGGCAGATGCCGCCCAGACGCTGACCCCGAGCCCTTCCACTGCTGTCAGAAGCTCCTCTGTGACCCCTCCCTGGCAGTGGGGCGGGCCTCGGGAGCTGCTCCGCTGCAGGCTCCTGTCTCCTCCCGGCCTGTTCCTCCTTCGCTGAGCCCTGAACTGCTCGTCCAGCCTCCCAGGTCTCCTTCCCCTTTCTCTGATGGGAAGGCTGTGGCTGGCCCCACACCAGGCCCACTCCTGGGGATGCTGCCTTCCTCCACGGCCCTCCCACCGCCAGGCGCCTGACCTTGGTCTCCGGGGCCCTCCATTCCCAGCAGACAAAGCCATCCTGGACCCTGCCTGGGGACCCCCTCCCCATTCACCCCACCCACTGTTCCGTCCAAGAGCTCCCCTCCCAGGTGCCACTCCCCTGATCAAGGACCTTCCGGGGCATACTGCCCAGCAAAAGCTCAAAGGCCCTGCTTCCTGGCAGGGCCCTCAGGCTGAAGGAGTCTGGTGGGAAGACAGCGGCAGACCGTGAGAGGCAGAGTGTGTGCATCGGGAATGCCCAGCAGCTGGACTGGGACAGGGGAAGTCGAGTCTCCCCTGGGGGGGTGGCCAGTCCTACAGATGGCTGGGTTGAGGCCGACTGCGCAGGGTGGGCCCAGGAAGTACTAGGTTCGCCAGCACACAGGAGCCCTCTCAACCCGCTTGAGAGACCCGCGCTGAGCGGTCACATCTGTTCTCGAGGTCTAAGATCTATGACTAATCCAACAGCAACAAGAGCTGACATCCAGACTGTGGCATCCTGAGAGGACGAGGGGCTCCTCAGAGAACTGGACGCTGTCAGGTCTGGGTCAGGAAATGCGTAAGATGAGCCCAGAATGCCCCTTCTTGCTAGAGACCAAAGTCACCATCGAAGACCATCGGGCGGTGTGGAAGGGACTCGGGAGTCAGTCAAGTGGGCTGCCCCTGGACCGGGATGGGATGACCTGCACATCCGCAAGGATAATAATTTTAACTAGTTGGAACGTAAAAAATGTTCAAATCCATTCATTTGTAATTATACTTTTGAGATGTATGAAAACAGCTCATTATTTTAAAAACTAGTAAACAAAGGGAAAGAATCAAGTACTGATCTTGCCTTTCCTATACAAATCATACCTCAACAGGACCAAAGAGTTAGGGAGGGAAGCTTCTCTTGGTAGATATATCTCAGCTAACAGTGACGAAGGAAGAGAGAATTTGAACGTCTCTACTTTGCAAACCCTCATGAACTAATAAAGCCAGCATTGCTGCTGCTGTCCCGTTACCTGTGCGTTGTCTGTTCATCTACTGCTGCACCAAAAATTGCCTCTAAGATGGCAGCTGAAAACATCAAAGAGGTGTTACCTCCCGGGGTTCATGGGTCAGGCCTCTCGTCAAGCTCAGCTGGGGGAGGAGTCGCTTGGCACGTGCTCTGAGGGCCACGTGGCCCACAGCAGGACTGCGTTCCTCACGGGCTGTGGGACTGAGGGCCCCAAGTCTTCCCTGGTTCTTGTCCAGGGTCACTTCAGTCTGCCTCTTCTAGGGCAGCTGACAAATTGCCAAGTGGCTTCCTGCAGAGCAAGTGAGCGAGACAGAATGCACTTAAGACGAATGACATGACCTCTCTGCAACCTCATCTTGGAAGTGATGACGCATCACTGTTATTGCTGTGTTGCTTGTTGCTTGTTGTGAGTTGGTAAGTCCAGCCCACCCTTGGGGGAGACTGCATGAATACTAGGGGATCACTGGGGTCCCTCTTAGAGGCCACTTACCACGTTAATGACCATCAGAGGCTTCTGGCATCCCAAAAAAAGACAACCAGACGTTACCTACCTCCTGGTAGAAATGCACGCCCCACTTCTGAGTGGTTCTGCCAAGAAACGCATCACACCTGAATCTGGCCAAGCCTGTAGGGCTAACTACCAAGTGACAGGAGACTGTCTGGGCATGGGAACAGACTGAGGACACTCCAGGAATGCAAGCAGCAAGGTCCAGCCAGTGAGAAACTGCACAGGGAGAGAGACACCCAAAAAAGAAAAAAAAAAAAAACCGCCCAGGAGGTAGTGAAGAGACAGAGGCGCGTGGGTCAGCGGGACACGTGCGCTTTATTTGGACTGTGTTGAGCTGCTGGTGTCGAGGTGGTGGGTGAAGCCACACGCATGCCTCCATTCGCTCACCGCAGCAGTGCGGGCAACAGGCGAAGGCAGAAGGAAAAGGTGTCCGTGTCTTGGAGTCCCACTTTTCCCAGGGGATGTCACCAGCAAGAGGTGGGTGGCAGTCGACAGGAGTCAGCTCACAACCCAGGAGCCCGGACAAAAGGCTCCGGCCTGTCCATGGACCTGGGGGACTGGAGGAGGTAGGGGAGAGGCCGGGAGAGGAAGATCCCGAGCCAGGGTGTGGAGGAGGGACTCAGCCATGGCCCCTCAACAAGGAGGGCCCAGGTGGGTGCGGCGCCCAGGCTAGGAGGCAGCAGATCCGTGCGGGCGGGCGAGGCATCCTGGCCATGCACCAGTTGGATGCAGGAGGGCGGCTTCCCCCTCGGGCCTTCCTGCAAAGCCTATCACAGCCTGTGGCGGGCCTGAAAGGTCACACAGAGGACCCTGGCCTGAAGCCAGACTCCTCAGATACCAATTTAATCAAATAATCTTTTTTTTCTAACGTACAAGATGAACTTTGAGCCGACTTCTCCCCTACTGCAAAACCGCACGGTGGTAGCCTCCCTAGAATAAAACCTGCCTTACTGTCCTTCAAAAACTGTACAAAACCAAGGGGGAAGTGTGAAGACTGACTGCATATTTGTTGAAATTAAGGAAGTGTTCATTTTTTGGCTAGGCGTGGTAATGGTTACTGTTGTTATGTTATTCGACCTTATCTTTTCTTTCTGATGAAATTTTGTAGATAAAATGGTATGAAATCTGCATTTGTTCCAGAGCACTCTGGGCTGGCAAGTGGAGGGTGGAAAAGCAACACAGGTCATGACCTGATCATCACAAAGATGGGCGCGCGTGCTCACTGGGCTTTTGCTTCTGTATCAAAATTTTCCGAAATACAGGGTTAAAGACAAAGATGGCCAAACACCCCACTGTAAATCCGTAGAAAGGGGAAGTATGTTGAGACATTTTCTTTGGACCCATAGCAGTGTAGGAGGAGATGAGGTCTTAGTGGTCCTGAAAAGATTCGAGATCTCTAAGTGTGAGTGGCAGGAGGGGCCGATACAGAAGGGACCGTGGGCCAAAGTGAGCCTGAAAGAGGACTCAGGCAAATAGGGCCCCCGGCGCTGCCAGAGCAGGGGAGCAGGTGCCGGGCCAGAGGGAGCCCTGGGTGATGGAACTGGGGCTGGTCTGGTGTGATGGGGTGGGTGCAATACAGCCTCCTCCCCATACACACATGTGTACACACACACGCACGCATGTGCACACATACACATGTATGTACACACGTACACATATACATACACACCTAAACATTCATACATATATACACCACGTACACGCATACACATGTATGTACACACATACACACATGTTTACTTATACACACACACATATATACATACACACACACTGAGTATATGACAAAACAAAATGAGTGCTTTTCTATACTCTCACTCAGCAATAATCAGCAACACAGAAGACCGACTTCTGTGACCATGTGTGGGGTTTCTCCCCCCTAGCCAGCAAGCCAGCAGTTCCACAGCAGACACCCGAGAGGTGTCCTCCAATTTAACACCGATGCTGTCTACCCGCAGATAGTGTCAAGTCCCACAGGGTGAGGGCTCAGCCCCCAGACTGCCCCCACTTCAGATGCCAGTCGCAAGTCCAGGCCTCTGGAACTTCTGACCAGCCAGCCATAAATCAGGGTCTCCACAACCCGCTCGCCAGGTTCAATTAGTTTGCTGGATGGCTTACAGAACACAGGGACACACGTACTTACGTTTACTGGTTATTATGAAGGACATTACGAAGGGTGCAGAGGAAGAAACACATAGGTATGGGGGCAGGCGGGTCTCCCCTGCTCCACCAGCACGGCACCCTCCAGGAACCTCCACGTGATCAGCTGTCCAGAAGCTCTCCAAACCCTGGCCTCTTGGGCTTTTATGGAGGCTTCATTACACAGGCATGATGGATGAAATCATTGGACAATAGCGGTCAACCTCCCTGGAGGTTGAGGGTGGGACTGAAAGTCCTGCCTTGGCCTTTCCTGTGACCAGCCCCCACCCTGAAGCTACCTAGGGCTGCCAGCCTTAACTAGCATGCAAAACGACTCATCACTTTGGAGATTCTAAGGGTTTTAGGAGTTGTATGGGGCTGAAAACCAAATATATATTTTCACAATGTCACACAAATACATATATACACACATGCACATATACACACGTGCACATACACACAACCACACACACACACACATTCATGTGTGAACATGTATATACCCAGGCACAAGTGAATGTATGCAACATGCACACACATAAACACATGCACACACACATGCATATATACATGTATACACATGCATGCATAACATGTGCGCGCATAATACGTGCTCATATACATGTGCACATACATGCACATACAGTTACACACATACATACATATGTGCACATATGCACGCACGCGCACGCACACACACACACACACATACACACACACTTCTACCAACCTACTTCCATGGGAAGGCCTGTGTGAACCTGAGTCAAGAGTATGGAGGGGCTGTGTCGGCTGCTCCTGCCTGGTCCTGCCCCATGGGGGTTCTCACATGCAGAGACAAGCACCGGCCAGGAAGCACCCAGCTCTTGGGAGATAAAACCCATTCCACATGGAGTGGGAGGAGCCTGAAGAGCAGAGGGCCCCTAAGAACTGGGGGTTGGGCTGTCTCCACCTGCTCATTTGGGCACCAGCCTCTGCACCCCCAGCCCCAAGCCCTGCTACACAGGAAGGGAAACCAAGGTGCTGGAGGGGTAGGGACTGGCTCCAGTCCCCCAGAGTCCATAGAGGAAAGAACTAGAATGGCCAGCCCTGGCTTTTTCCTGGGACAGCTTGTGAGCTGGGATTCCCCTGCACAATACACCCGGGACCCAAGGCTGGGGAAGGAGAGGCAAGGCCATGAGACTGAGCCCCAGTGATGGGGCTGCAGAGGCTGGGAGAGCCACGGAGAGGTGCAGGAAGATGACAAGCTGGATTGTGGGTGATGGGACCTGGGGGAGGGCAGTGAGTGAGGGGCTGGGAGAGAGCACAGCGGGCACGTCGAAATTGGAGTCAGGGATGAGGCTGGAGTCAGGGTCAGGGTCAGGGTCAGGGTTAGGGTTAGGGATGGGGATAGGGTGAGGGGTATGGTTAAGGTTAAGGTGAGGTCTGGAGTACAGTTAGGGTTAAGACTGGACCAGAGTCAGAGCCAGGGTTAGGTTTCAGGTTGGGATTCAGGTTAGGGTTAGGGTTAGGGTTAAGTGAGGGATAGGGCTGGGGTCAGTGTCAGGGTTAGAGCCAGGTCAGGGTCAGCATGAGGCATCAGCAGACAGGGCTCGCAGCTTTTACTTTGGGCTCACTCCCGCTAACAGTCTGAGCAGAGCCTAAGTCCCTGTCCAGGAGCTCACGCACACACCCCACAGCACACGAGTAATGCGGCCGATGTGCGTGGGCCTCTCTCACATCTGCTCACCCCCTCCCTGACTCCCGAGCCCTGCCTCGCCTTCCCTAAGCCTGCACGTCCCACTCGCCAGCTGCACCCTCGTCCCTCCACCCACCAGTTCTTTTCCTCAAGTGCTGTCTACTGGGCACCCCAGCCAGTCCTCTGAGGTCCACGGTGGGCTGTGCAGCCACGCTGGGGCTGGGGCTGTGCCGGGAGGCCAGCACGTGGGAGGCTGACTGGTCGGAGCCACTGTGGCCCAGCGCGCCCACCCACAGGTGGAGCCCACCCAGCCCCTTCCACGCCATGCTCTGGAGAAGCCCTGCTCTGGCCAGCTGTTTGGCCTGCGGCGGGTCTCGTGATGGCGCAGGCAGGTCTTGCAAATTCCCCTGAGAGGGACGTCCTCACTCAGAGCCCATTTGCTCGGACCCCTCAGTTCTCACCCCTCTGGAGTTTGGATACCCCCACAGTCAGCCCACTGCATGTCCCTCACTGAGGCCCCGGCTCCTGCGTCACCAGACCACAGCACGCCCCTGATGTAATCATCCTGCCAGCAGCATTTGGTCAAGCAGGCCAGTCCCTAGTTCTTTTTTTTTTAATTGTTATAATAAAATGTTGAATAGATACCAATCAACACCCATTTACCCACCACAAAGACGAAGGACAAGAGCTTAAGATGGTCTTTAAGGCCCCCTCTCACCCAGCCTTGAAACTCTCTCCTGCCAGAGCCGCTGAGAGATTTCAGATGTTCTCACATCGGTCCGGCCACTCCCCACTGCCCTGAGATGAGATCTGAGCTCCTCGAATGGCTCCCAAGGCCCCTGCCTACCTCCACGGTGTCGGCTCCACGTCCGCCCAGCCCACCCCCTGCTCCACAGGCACAGAAAGCTCCACTCCATTCTGAGGGTGCCCAGCCCTGCCCTGTCCCTGGCTGACCCCATGTGGGTCGAGAACCCCCACTGTCACCTCACTGCCAGACTCTGGATTACCTGTGCACAGACGTCCTCCCTACCGCGTGCTGTGCGCTGCAGGGGCAGGGGCGCTGGGGGTCTCAGCCATATTCGCTGGCAGCAGAGGGTCTTCAGAATGGAGGTCTTCAGAAGGAGGGTTTTCAGAATGGAGGGTCAGCGGGCAGTGAGACGGTGGGAAGGGATGTGTCCGCACTGCTCCGTGTCCTCCCTGGGCTTGCAGGACAGGGATGCACCCACTTCAGCTGGAAAGAGACACGGGCACACAGTGAGGCCGGGTGGCACCCCAACATCACACTGCCCAGTCCCTGGGAGCCCACAGGGCACGAGGACTGGCCCAGCCTGAGCCTTGCCCAGGTGGGGGAGAACTGCCTATATCCCCATGCAAACCTCGTGCCCGCGTTCCCTGGGACCCCTGAACGGGCAGGGCTTGCGATCCCAGCCAGATGCAAGGCACGGCTGTCCTTGCGAACACCGCCTGCACTTGCTGTGGATCAGAGAGGAATGGCTGGGGGTCCCAGCGCCAACCGGATGGCCCACGGGCTGCGACCAGAGGCCTCCCCTGGGTTGCTGCAGAGAGCTGAGTGCTCCCAGGCAGGCAAGGCCAGCCTACCCTCACCAAAGCTCTCCCTCCTAACCAGAAAAGACCCCTGATAAAGCAGCCATATCCAGGCTTCACGTTGGGATCGAAAGACCCCCAAATATCCCCAGGAATAAAATGACTCTAATCTCAAAAGGCAACAAAGCTAGCTTAAATCTGTCAACTATAAGGTGAGAAAAACCCAGCAGAGCCAGTGAGGCATACGTGGGACACTGAGACGGGAAGCGCGGAGCATCTGCCCGAGGAGCCCTGCCCGGGCCAGTCCCCTCCCCCACCACTGCCTGCCTTCAGGGCACCAGGATCTCACACTCACCCCGGAAGCTCTGCTGCCCCCCGGGCTGACCCTCGGCAGTGAGAGAGAAGATGCCAGAACCAGGCTCCCACCAAGGAGGCCCTGACCGGCTGCACCTGGAAAAGGAAGTGGCAGTGGGAAGGGACCCTGCAGGTGGTGTGGGGCAAAGTCTGCTGGGAAAGGCCAGGAAGGCTGGGAAGAGGTGTTCTCACTGCACACACCCAGACCTGCCCGTCTGGATCTGCCAAGGCCACCCAGCGTCCCTTCCTGCCATGGGAGGGAGGTGGTCTTCACCCCACAGTCCCTTGACAGGCCCACGGTATGGCTGGGGACCCCAGTCTGGGCCTGGCCCTGGCCCTGGGCACAGCCCTGGACTCCATGGAAAGGCCAGACCCTGCCTTCTGTGTTCTGGAGAGTTCTGGGTGCTCGCCCAGAGCAGAGGGTGCAGGAACAGTCCACAGCATCTTATTTCTCAGGGTAGCCCTGGGGACTACCCGGGGACTCTGAGGTTTGTGGAGGGGCATGTAGGATGTGCTGCAGGGGTGCTGCAATATTTGTGTCCTCTCCAAATTCATGTGTTGAAATCCTAACCCTCAAGGCTTGGTATTGGAGGTGGAACCTTTGGGAAGACATTAGGCCGTGAGAGTGCAGCCCTCACGGACAGGATTAACGCCCTTATAAAGGAGACCCCAGAGAGCACCCCATTCCTTCCACCCTGTGAGGACGCAGCAGGAACTGGAAGACGGCCATCTGTGAATCAGGAAGACAGCCCTCCCCGGACACCAAGGCTGCCTGTGCCTTGGTCTTGGACTCCCAGGCTCCAGAACCATGAGCAGCAAGTTTCTGTTATGAGCCACTCAGTTATGTACTTCCTTACAGCAGCCCTAAGTGACTGAGACAGGCACCCGCCTGGGAGGAGCTAGGGAGTCTTAATGGGGTGAGAAAAGCTTCGGCTTTCTCTATTTCATGTAAACTACCAACCTGGCAGCCACACAAGTGGCAATGGGACACTGCTGGATTGACTGACTGAACGGTTGGTTGGCAGAGAGCTGAGACAGGCACCAAGAGAGCAGCAAGTGCTGGCCTGCAGCCCGAGTGCACCCCTGGAGGCCTCCTGACGACCCAGGCTGAGGGGCCCGGCAGCCCAGGTGGCCTGTGCAACGACGGGAACTGGGTGCACTCGTGGCCCGACCTGCCGGAGGGGACAATGATGAGATGCATGTGGCAATCCAGGCAGCGATGTGGGGTCCAGGTGGTCTCCACCCACTAAGCAGATCTGTGCCCTGAGCTCATTGAGGCTGCCAGAGGCAGCTGCAAAGAGCCCACCCTGGTGGAGGCTTGGAGAGAAATGTCACCTGGCAGCTTGTGGCTGCTGGCCCAGAACACAGGAAGAGCCCATGAGGGCCTGGTGCCTGCTTGCATCCCCTTCCCTCCCCAGAAGCTGCTGGCATACCCCAGGGGCCACTCCCCAAATCTGTCAGGCCAATGGTGGGCCCCTCACCATGGTCCGCCTGCAGACATCCCTGGGGTTACTGCCCAAACACAGTGTGGAGAGGGAAAGGGGCAGCTAGTGATAAACATTCTGGACAATGGAGCAGGCCAGCGTGCAGACCCTGGCCGCGAGCCATGCACTCAGCTCTGTAAGGCTCGCCTCGGCATCTAGGGAAGCCTTGACCAGGTGGGGTGGCCTGGCTGGGGAGACTGAGGCATGCAGGGCACAAAGGCCAGGCATTCCAGCCATGCGTGGAAGCCCCAGACAGGCCATACACCCCTGCTGGGCAGCAATGCCACTTCACCCCAGGTCAGCACAGAAGCCAGTGGATAAAGGGGCCGCAGCAGGGTTTGCAAGTGGGAAGTTAGAGCCTCATGCAGCTCCTGCCGCCAGGAGCAGGGAGGGCCCGTGTCGGACTGGGAGTGGCTGAGCCCCAACCCAGAGGTAGGTCCCTGCTACTTGGGAATCAGTGCCCCTACCACTGCAGTGCTAGGGGCGGAGCTGCCAGTCCTGCTGCGGGGAGGAGCTCCTGGTGCAGGAGGCAAGAGCAAGTCTAGGCACGGAGGGGGCGGAGAGTGGGTACAGGGCCATCCCTGAGGGCAGACTTCTAACGGGAACGTGGTGCCAGGGGTTGAGATGTGAGCATGACTAGCAGGGCAACAGCGCTCCACACCGGGCACTCTAGTCTGCCAACCAGCAGGGGACTCAGGTAGCGAAAGAAATTAAAGAGGGGTTTGTGAAGGCCCTCCCCATCCAGCATCGAGAACTGTCCCCTGAACCATGCAGAGACCCCTGGGCTCTCACTGTTGCATCTGGGATGTGTGTGGGGGGGTGATGGGGTGAAGACCAGTATCCCCAGGACAACCCCATGGCACATCCAGCTGAAGGCGGAGGTGCCCTCTGTTGTGACGCCAACTTCTGAGGCTGCCCTTCTTCACAGTCAGCCTTGGGCAGCACCTTTCTCCTGGCCTGCTTTCCCCCACTCCCAATCCCTCAGTCCTCTGCGTCCCCCCAGGCTCTGACTGGCACCACCTGGGCCTCCCCTACTGGGGTGTGCCCCATTCCCCCCCTCCAAACTTCTAATCCCCACTCACCACCTCCTCCCAAAACCAGCGTTCCCCACCCAGCCCTGCGCACCTCCCCACAGCCTGCCTGCTCAGCAAGCACCATTTCAACCAGGCCTGCTTGGAACAGAATTGCTCAAAGCTCATGTTTATAAAGTTATATCTGAAAAATGTTTCAAATAATAAATAGTTTTAACAAGATTTGTTGAAATACACTCCCACATGGTATAAGGCCTCTGTCTGGAGTCAATGAAAGGTGACTTGGGAGGAATTCTGGGAAGCTCCTGGAACTGTGGGATCTGTTGTCTCAGCGGCGTGACAAGATGCCACTCAGTTCTTCTTGCCCCTCCTGTAGCACCTGCTGGACCCTAGGGCTACATCTCTCTGGGACGGGGCACTTTACTTGGACCCCCAGGCACAGCTGCTCTGCAGAGCTGTGAGGTGGGCCAGGGCTCAGAACCAGCTGCCACAACGCACAGGGCTACTCAGGCTTTCATCACCGCCATAATGGAGACCTGCGACAGGAGGGACAGTGAGGCTGGGCAGTGGCTGCGCTGCTACCTACCCCTCCTCACACCCTCCCGAGCGTGGCTGGGAGTTCAATGCAGACCCAGCTCCTCAGGCACCTGGAGCATCTGCCCAATGGCTCTCACTGGAAGTGACTGGGCGCCTCACATCCTGGGCAGAGACCACCTACAGTGAGGCCACTGGGAAGGGCTAGGGAATTGGGACCCCCAGGCTACTAGGCAGCCTTGGGCAGATGAGCGGGGCTGGGGGCCACATACACACCTCTTGGAGGAACTGCCCCAGCATCTCCTGGCTGTGAAGGGACCGCCTGTGGAGAGAGCGCCAGGTCACCCCTCCCAGATCCCACCCCACACACAGGAGAGCTGTGCACCCCCAGCCCAGCTCCTGAGCTCTCCCTGCAAGCTTCGACCTGTGAGAGAGTCCCAAGGCACCCGTGTCTGCCTCTGGTCTCCGCCAGGACAGGCAAGAGCTTGGGCCTGTGGGTCAGGTGGGAGAGAACCACAGGGGAGGGGCAAGGGGAGACATGAGGTGAACACTGAGTCGCTGGCGACCCCAGCTTCCTGCTGGTTGCCCCTGGCAGGGAGCCCCACCTGTCTATTCTGGTTGCTATGGTCACCGTAAAGGCACCCTCTGTGTCCGGCAAGTAGGTGGAAGCCACGATCCTGTAGGTCCCTGCTGGCAGAAGGCAGAGTCGGCTCACCTCCTGGGCGTAGCGATGCGGCACGCAGCTCAGCAGTGGATCCTGGAGCAGCAGGGATGGCGCACCCTGGCTCCCACCACCCGCTGGAACCTGTGGGAGGCATGTGCTCAGATGGGGACGTGTTCTTCTTCCTCACAGCCTGGGGCTCTGCTGGGGATGCCAGGGTCAGCTGCAGCCTGACACAGTCTGCCTGGATCTCGTGGCGCCAGAGGCCCTATCTTCCCAAGCCACATGCAACCTTTTTTTTTGCTGAGGAGGAGGAACTGCTGGCCTGGCCATCCTTGTCAGAAAGCCCTGTATGTGGTGCCCAAGCCTAGAGGAAGATCAGATCACCAGGAGGCTTTAATTTTATTTTTTTAGTTTTATTTTTTTAAAGATGACTGGTAAGGGGATCTTAACCCTTGCCTTGGTGTTGTCAGCACCATGCTCTCCTAAGTGAGCCATGGGCTGGCCCTAGGGGGCTTTATTTTAAAAACCTACCAATGCCTGGGGCCTGCCTTCAAAGAGCTCTGATTGGCCCCTGAGCACTGGCACTTTTTCAGAGATCCTGGTGACCTGAGCAGGTGGCCTGGGGCGAGAAGCTGCAGACTCCAGGAGTCTCCCCTCAGCTCCCTGGAGGGCAGTGGCTCTGCCCTCCCAACGGGTGCAGAACCTTCTTAATCAGAGAAAATCGTGTCCTTCCCTCCCCCAGGTCACCTGCACTCCATCCTCAGACACAGCTCCAGGCCACCCTGGATGGGGAGGCTGGGCCTGTGACCTCTGGCCTCCAGCACCGCATGGCTCCCTGCTCTTCCACTGCAAACCTGCGTGGCTGCTGGGAGCTGAGCAAGGCCGAGCGAGGCCCCTGGGGACCTTCTAGACTCATCAACCCTTCCCTGGCTGGGCCTTAACAGCACACAACCTTCTCTCCACCTGAGGGCAAGAACAGGCTGGCTGAGGGGCCTGTGCAGGAGCAGCTGAAGGGCTAGTGGAGTGCCCACCACGAGAGGCCTCTGTGGCTTCTCCTCCTGTCACCCCCACCCCATTCTAAAGTGAGGCTGGAGACAACTGTCAGGTTCTGGTCTTCTCCCTTCTGCTTCCTGTCTTGGATTTGGGCCCCTCAGGCCTGGAGACTGACTCCGGGGTGCTGGCCCCCCAGAGCTCTTTGCCAACTGGCTCTGTGTCTGATCTGAAAATCCTTCTGCCCTGAATATGGGGATACCACCCAGCGGGCAGGCTGCATGTCTGTCATGCCGCCAGACAGTCTTGGCCAAGCATGGGCCTCTCTTGCTCGCTCTCCTGCTCTTCTGGTCACCTAAAGCGCCCTCTTTCCCACTGACCCAGGCGACAGCTTCTTCCCAGCACCCGCTCCTGAGGAGCAGAACCAGGAGCAGAGCCTCGGGTCCCAGGGTGGGAAGCATGGTTCTGGGGAGACGGGATCTCCTGGGACACAGTTGTTCTGAGCTAAGGTGAGTGGACACGGGGCTGCCGGTGTTGACCGCAGGGAGTGTGGATCTCTCCTGGCCGGCATGCCCAAATGACCGAGCCCTGGGCTCTGTGCCATAGCTGGCTGTCTACAGGGACAACGTGGACCAAGATACAAATGACCTGAGGGGCCCTCCCACCCCCTCTTGGCTTGCGCTCCATCACCTCCGTGCAGGGATCTTGCCTGGAAGACGTGGAAGCCGATGGGGTGGAACTCGCCGTCGCTGCGCTGGCAGTGCTGATGCAGAGTTATGCGGACGCAGCGGGTGCCGGCGCCCTCAGGGACCGAGAAAGAGAAGCAGGGGTTGGTGGGGTAGGAGGCAAAGTTCCTGCTGCCCCCCGCCGTCTGGCCGACTCTCCAACAGCCCCGCAGCTGCACGATCTCCCACTCCCCGGCGGGCAGGGCTGCTCCGGGTGCGGCGCTCCTGGCCACTGGCCTGACAGCACTGCCGGGAGAACAGAACGGCTTGGCCGCATGCTCCAGGCGGCCTCAGCCATGGGCACAACAGCCCACAAACCCTGGAGGGAAACCGCCCCAAACTCCACTTTCCAAAGAACCCTTGCTCCTCTCTAGGCCACAGCCTCAGAGAGCAAACAGGGGGTACAGGCCCCCACCTGAGAGACACTCTCCCCGTAGAGAAGACTCGGAGCAGGAACTGCCCTGACACGTCCTTCAGGAAGGTGCTGGGGACGGCCAGGTAGTAGCCTGGGGAGAGGTCACAGTGCAGGTGGACCTCCCGGTCATAAGCGTGGCACATGGTGCCAGCCACGGGGGGTGCAGACAGGACCCTGGGCAGGCTGATCCGCCGCTTTTCGACCTGCGGGAGTGCGGACAGGAGGCTCAGTGCAGAGGAGAGGCTGGCGTCAAGGGCCCTGTCCCTCTGCCTCTGCTCAAGGCAAGAGGGCCTCCTGAGTTCACACACCAAGTGCCCAGTCAGTCCCTCCCATGCTCTCAGGTGCCAGCTGGAAATGCTCATGAATCCAGGGCTCATTCAGCCCCAGAGCCAGTGTGTGTCCCAGATAGGAGCATACAAATCCTCCTGTTCAGGAAAAAGACAGATCTGGATAGGGCTATGCCTAAAAAGGTACCATGGCCAATGCTGCCTGAGGACCGCTGGCAAAGGCTTTTCAGAAACTACTTTCGCAAGAATAAAAGAACATAATGTAGGACACACCCACAAAGGAATAGGGAACAATGTGGTGTGAACTGTCACGCCTGTTGAGACACACAAGATTAGAAACCAACCACTGGGCAAGTAGACAGGCAGCACCTCCTGCCCCCGCGTTCTCTTGGGTGTCTCCATTAGTTTTTCCAGGAAACAGAAAATTTTACGAGCTAGTCGCTGAGTGTGTGACAGACTGAGCTCGGAACACTCCCATGAGATTGGTGTTGTGTCTCCATGTGGCAGGGAGAGAACTGCAGGAGGGAGAGAGGTGGCACACCCTCTTGAGGTCACCCTGCAAGTGGCAGCACTAGGGTTTGGCCCGGCTCCGCCCAATGGTGGTTCTACCCCGTCTGCTCCAGAAAGAGTGACACAGCCAGGGGCCTGTGGGGCCTGCAGCCTCTGTCTCTGCTGCTGCTGTTTGCTTCTCTTTGGCCAACAAGACACATGGACTCAGGTCAGAGCTGGGCCTGTGGTAGTGCCAGCAGGCATCTGAACCCCATGCAGCACCCCAGAGGTGGGAGACAGGCCCTATGGCAGAGTCATGCGTGTCCCAGCATGGCACCTCCTGGGACCCAGACCTCTGCAGGCCTCCATGCCCCCCACCCCACTGAAGGGGACCCAGGCTGGGGCTAAGTTACCTTCCAGATGTGGAGGCCCACGGCCTGGTAGTCCTTGCCTGGGAAGCTCGCTGGACTGCATGAGGGCCAGTTGCCTCCCACCAGTGCCCGGGCCCGGCCTGCCCAGTCTGCCTTGTGCATCCCAGGCCTCTGCAGGACAGCAACATACACTTCACTCGGTTCCGAGACCCGCAGCCAGAATTTGGGGTTGCTGGGAAAGCTGCTGTTGTTCCGGCAGCCTCCTGCTGACTGCCCCTTGACCCAGGCCCCTGGCAGCGCCTGCACGTGGCACAGCACCTTTTCTAGTGCAAGAACACAGCACACATCAGCTTTGGGGGATGGCTGGGGCCGGCGTCCTACAGCAGTAGACAGAAAACGAGCACCTTCTAGGAGCCCACCTGCCTCCCACCACCTCAAGACACCTGGGATGGGGAGGGGGCGGGGCAATCTCTACATTTACATTAAAGAGAAGCCAAATGGGGCCTGGGCAGGGGCCGGGCCCAGGGTCGCCACAGTGGAACAGCTTTCTGACTTCAGAAGGCGGAGTGCGTCCTAGTGGGGTCACCTGTGTAGAGGCTCTGCAGGTGACCGGCCTCCGTGACTGGGTAGCCAATGGTGATCTCATCAAACTCCCTGACGAACTCTTCCTCCTCCATCCAGAACTCCCCTTCCTGGAGCTGGGACAGGAGGTCAGATGCTTCCGCTGGATCTACCTGACTCCACCCTTCACCCCTGAAAGGAAACTTATTTCAGTGGAAGCCTCTCCCACGAGAGCTGGGGAGGGAACCTGGAGGGGCCCGGGGAGACCTGTGTTCCTGCCAGCTCCCAGACGGCTCAGCTCCACAGCTCCTCACACACCCAGAGGTGCTCTGCAGCACTGGGCCATCTGTGCAGCAGCCTTCTGTGGAGGGGCTCCCTGCCTCTGAATGGGCTGCCACTCTAGAGTCTGGAAGGACATTTGCTCTATCATCACGGCTGGAGCTGCCACTCCTTCCACAACTAAAGAGAGTGACATTCCACTCGGCTGCACCAGGATCTGCCCAGAGGCCAGCAGGGTGGGGTGGGAGCTGTCCAAGCATCCATGGAGGGGTGCCCAAGGCCATACAGGGGATCCTGGCTCAACCAGATCTTAAAACTGAGCTGAGGACTTCAACTGCAGGCATCCCCCAGGTCCCTGCTCCCCCAACAGCCTGGCTGCACATACATCCTTCTGTGGGTGCCGCCAAGACAGGACCCTAGGCCCTAGGGTTTCCTGGGTCCCAGGCCTCATGAGGTCTGTTTGGGGCCAAGACAGAACCAGGTTGGCCCGTGAGCTGGGGCTAAGAGGCATTGCCTGAGACAGCTAAGCACTGTCCTGACAGTGAAGTAACCCGGGCCCAGACCAGATGAGTACTGGGGCCCAAGCATGCACACGGTCTCTAAGCCCCAACCTGTGGCCAGGCCCTTGCAGCACTCACCCCTCTTTCCAGAGCCCCTGCCAGCACCGCCGGCCCCAGGGGTTCTGAATCCGCAGCAGCAGGACATCCTGGCCAGCCTGACCTCGGAGCTCCCGCAGATCAGAAACAATGAAGGCATGAAACTCTCCCAGCTCCCTGGCACCTGTGTGAGGAACAGCTCTGTCATGGGTGGGAAGGGTGCCATGAGGTCCCCAGAGCAGGATGCACAGGTCTCTGTCCCCTTCCTAGGAGGTTCTCCAGCCCACCCAACTGTGGCTACACAGGAGGCCCAAGTCCCCATGGACCACGGGAGCTCCTTCCTAACAACTCTCAGCCATTGGCTCAGGCACATCCTCAGCAGCATACGGTCAAGGGCCAAGGTCTGGACCATGGCTCAGCTGCCACTTGGGCCTGGCACTGGGCAAGGCATCCCCTTCTCTGGGCCTCAGTCAGTACAGGACACCTGCCTCAGGACTGTTCTCAAACATGCCACCATTGTTATTGTCATCAATGCATCTGTAAGTGCCAAGAAACAACAGAGATGTCCCCAAGGCAAAGCCAGCTGGAGGCAGGGACATTCAGATAGAGTTCAATCAGAGACCAGTGGGGAGGACTAGAGGCCCAGAGGGGAAATGGCTCCATTTGGCTAGAGACATTGGACAGAGGGACACAGAAGTGGACGAGACAGAAAGGAGTGCCCTGTCTGGGGAAGGCAGTGGCCAGAAAGCAGAGGAAGAACTTCTGGTGTGATCTCAGTGCTCAAACCACTGCAGCTGCAGTCCTCGTGTCCCGCCTGCGTCCCCAGCCCCCTGCTGCTTCAGTGGGTTCCAGGGGACCTCCAGTTGTATCTCTTTGGCCTGGGGGTTTTCTCCAAAGCCTGAAGTACCAAGAATTAGCCCCACCCCACCCTGGTAGCAGCCCTAAGCCAACAGCTCCCAGGAGCAGATATTAAATTAAAGAGGCAGCTCCTGCGCTCTCAGGAGGAGGCTCTGAGGCTGTGTCCTGCATGGTGTCCCAGCGCAGCCCAGGAGGGTGGCAGGGATCACACGCCCTCCAGGCTCCCCTCACCTCCAATGTGCTCTTGAATCTTGTTTTGAGGGAACCAGGCCAGGGCCTGTGCCTCCCTCACACACATGCTGGGGCATGGAAGCCACCAGCATGTCTGTTTATTTGGATGTCTGTATTCTTTGACCAAAATTACATTATGAAAATAATCCTAAATATGAAAAAAACACACAAAGATGTTCAGTGTAATGTTATTTATAATTAATGAAATAAGGTGTTGACGAGTTTATGTAACAGCATAGAAAATTGTATACAATAAAAAAGAACGTGGATGTATATTATTTTTATGAAAAATCTGAGAGAGAGCACTGAAAAGTCACAAGTGGTTGTACGTGAGTCATTTTTCTCTTTTCTTATAAACAAAGTTTCTATAATGAACACATACATCTCTAAAATGAAACCTGGGTTTTGATTCTGCCAGGTTACCAGGATTCAACTCTGTGCCACCTGTTTCCAAGAATGTCCCCACGTGACAATGACCACACAGGGGTTCCTCCTTGCTTTAGTCGAAAGGACTGGTCAAGGGAAAAAAGGGTCACCTTCCTCTGAAGAAGGGAAGGTCACATAGGGGAAGGTCACAAAGCCAGGACACCAACTCTGAGGACAAATTTCCTTCTTTCTGCTTAGTCCTGACAGGGCTATCTAGCAGCTTATGAAGAGTTATACAAAAAGCTGATATGTGCCCAAGGCAGGGCTGCGTGGGGCACATGCCAGCCATGCGCCTTACCTGCTCTGAGGCTGAGCACCGAGCAGCTGATCAGACACCGGTCCTTCAGGCGGAGCAGCTGCCGACAAGTCCTGTGCTCCCCGCTGCCGTGCCTATCCTGTTGGCCGCTGGTGCCTAAGTCCTTCAGGTTCCACCTTTCTGCCAGGCCACCAGTTAGGTCCACCAGGGCATCCGCCACCTGCCCTGCCCACAGGTGCTCATAGGACCCATAGACCCTAATGGAACACAGCCAGAGGGAGTGAGCCTCTGACCCTGAGCATGGCCCCCGCCTCTCTTCTATTCCTACATCTGTAACACCCCCACATCACCTCTGACCCGCCACTCATTCGTGCCTCTTTAGTCCCCTCTTTGCCTCCTACCTCATCTCCTCCTGGTCTCGCCTTCAAAGGCCATGATTTGCAGTGTCCTGTGAATGCCCTGCTGTCCTCTGCCCACATTCAGAACCTTTCTTGCCTCTAGTGTGAGCATGAGTGGAAGGCAGGAGGGCCACGCAGAGGCTACGAGCGCCCACTGCCCTCACCTCCAAAGCTGAAACCCCATGTTCCCCGAAAGCAGTGCATCTGAGGGAGGGACTCCCTCGGCACTGACACGCCAGCCAGCCTCCCTCAGTTCTGCCATACAGATACCTGCCTAGCAGCCCTGCCTCCTCCAGCAAGTTGAGAAATGCGCTCTAAGAGGGAGGGTCACTCAGTGAAGACTCACGGTGGGCGGCAGGGTCCCTGAGTCGGGACCATAGTAAACATGTGCTGGCACACCCAGCTGGCTTCACTCCTCCCCACTGACTGCACAGAGAGGCCACCTGTCCTGAGCGTTCAAACACAAGTACATGGAAGCATCTTTCCTGCTGGGTCTGAGAAAACAAACAGGTGGAGAGCACGCCTCTCCTCCCTGCGGAGGCAGGCTCCATGTGGACTCTGCAGTGTGGGAAGGGAGAGGCAGGGGGCTGGGGTGGGGCAGACACAGGCCAAACGGAGAATTTCTGAATTTCTGCCTCGGGACCAGTCAGCCCCACCCCAGGACCAGCTGCCAGACCCGCAGACCTGGAAAGGGCTCTGCAGCCCAGGGCGAACAGAGATGCGCCTCCCGGGGCAGCCCACAGCGGCAGCAGCCCCCCAGCCTGTCCCAGCCTGGCCCCTTCAGCCTCCCACGCACGTACTTGGCGTAGACCTTTTCCAGTAAGGGAAGCCAGAACACATCCTCTCTCTGGCACCGGGAGAAGCAGAGTCTCCCTGCAAGACAAGGCAGACGGTCATCTATGGTCACCTCCACCCAATGTCCAAACTGCCAAACTCGACAGGTGAAGGAGCCACGGTACGTCTGGTCGTGCCAGCTCGGCTGTCCTGGAGGAATGACCTACCGTGCACAGGGAGAGGCAAAAGGAAAGCATGAGAGACCAGCATCGCCTGGCGCTCATTAGGCGTCTTGAGCATGGTGTGACCCCCACTGACCCACTCCACAGGCACCTGCTGTCTGCACAGGACTCCACTTTACCCCACACCTAGACATCAGTGCTCATGGAAAACTCAATCACTGCATGCAAAACTAACAGACCTTTCAGCTAAATACTTTCGGGCTACACTGAGGGAGACTAGTATCTCCCAAATCTTAAAGACAACCACTATGTTCCCAATAAGCAAATGTCCCCAGTAAGCATTTGACCTGAATCTAAAACAAATGTGACTTTTGCGGGCATGAATGACTCAATTCTTGATGGAGCTGGCTACAAACCACCTGTCACCACAGGAATAGCAACCCCCTGCTTGGAATCTGGTGCCCCACATACATAGCCAGCCCCCTGGACCCTCTGCGTCCACTGCTGGGTTTCTTCAGGGCTCACTATTTTGACCCAGCATTAGGAGAGAGGGTGAGCTTTGCACCTAGGCAGGTTTGGTGCGGTCCTGGCTCACCCAGTTACTAACCAGAAACATGATGACAATGGTTTTAGCACCTTCATTTGTAAAAAAGGGTCAAAGTTGGCAGGGATGTGAGCATGAGAGCCAGTAACTATGACATGCTTAACATGGGGCCAGAGCACAAGAGGAACTCTGAATGAGGCCACCACTTTCAACTATGTTGCGTTAATAGGTAACACCTAGCAGTGAGCCAAACATAAAATAGTGAAAATATGAGAAGGCGTTCTCTGCCTGTATCTGTCTAGCATCAGAAACAGTTTCATAACCTTTTGCCAATTTATATTCAAAACCTGTTTAAAAAAATCAACTAGCTAAGAAAACATATTCCAAACCAGGGATACAGGATCCCTCAGCCAACCCTCTCCTACTCAAGGCCAGCACATTCATCTTTTTATTCCAAATTCATGCCTCTGACTGCTTGGAGAACCCAGGGCTCACAAGACCACAGACCAGGGCAGAAAGCCTCCCCGATGGACACCTGCAGCCGGGCCGAGGCACCACCCTCCTGCAGGATGGGGACAGACTGGGGCCCTGAGTCTCTGCCTCGGAACCCTCACACTTTCCCTAACCATCCTGGGCAGCCACAGCAGAGGTCCCCAGCACAGCCAGAGACCCAGCTGCAGCGAGGTTCTGCTTTTGGAAGAGCTTTCTGTGCACAGCCAACAGGAGGGAATGAGCAGAAGAGAAAGCTGCTTGATCACACACACAGGGTGAGTGGCACCCACACCTGGTCCAGGAGGTGTCGCCTCTTCTGCAGGGCAGCGCAGGCGCACAGGAACCAGCAGTCCCCCAGCAGCCCCTGCTTCACCTGCCCTTCCTGTGGGTTCTCTGGAAACAGCTGGGGTGCAGCACAGATTTCCTGAAATAAAGGAAATTGTCCAGAGGTAGCTCATGACTGATGGCTAATCTCAAACTGAACACACAGGGACCCAGGTGACAGCGGCTAGGAGGAGCTTTCCTAGTCATTCATGTTGCCCAAAGGGGAGAGGAGAATCTGGCTTCCCACAGCCATATTTCAGCACTTCCTTCTAGCTTAGATTCTGGGGTGCCTGTCTCTGTCTACCTTCCTTACTAGCAAAACCCCCAACTCTGGATGAATCCTTCCATGTCCTTTCTCGAACAGCTAAATGTTGGTTTAGAAAACAGTTTCAGGGCCAGCCCGTGGCTCACTTGGGAGAGTGTGGTGCTGATTACAGCAAGGCCACAGGTTCAGATCCCTATACAGGGATGGCTGGTTAGCTCAGTGGGTGAGCGTGGTGCTGACAACAGCAAGTCAAAGGTTAAGATCCCCTTACTGGTCATCTTTAAAAAAAAAAAAAAAAAGAAAGAAAACAGTTTCACTTTAAATGCCTAATAGCAAATCTCAGATGGGTCCTCCACACTGCTGGAAATCCTACTGTTTCTCTACAAGGCTCACTTTCCCACATCCTGACTTATGTCATACCTTCCCCTTTCTCCTTCTGTTCTCAGAATGCCCACACTCCCCTTGCCCATGCCCCTCTGAGCTGCCGACCTTGCCTCCTGCTTTACCAGAAGCTGCCGGACCTGACCCTCTCCTGCACTCCTGCTGCCTCAGAGCCTGGGGCGATTCCCTCCCTCCCTCTCACGACTCCCTCCCTCCCTCCCACCTCCTTGGAGCAGGAGAATCCCCATCTTCTTTCAGATATTGCCTCTCAGCACCATATTCTCCTCTAGGCTTCCCTTCTCTGACAACTTTCTTGAAAGAGCTGCTGTCCCTACTTCCTCCCGCCCGTTCACTCTCAACGCAGCCCCTCATGTTGAGTCAATCATGCCCCCAAAACTGCCTCTATCATCACCTGCACGTTGTCAAATCCAATGGGCACCTGTCTGCCCTCGTCTTTCCCAACTCCTTGGCAGCATTCAGAACAGCTGGCCATCCCCTGGCCCCTAAAGCAGTCCCTTCTTGGCTGTCATGATGCCACATGCTCCAGGCTGTCCTCTCACCTTACTGCCTGCTGCTTCTCAAGTCTACCTGTCAGGGCACCTACTTAACCCCATGTGACATTAGGATCAGTCTCGAGCCCTCTTTCTTCTTTACTGGTAGTCTCGCCTGAGATGCTTTTCCAGGCCCTGGATGGATTACACTCCAACTCCCAGATGAATGCCTGTAGCCCAGACCTTCCTGAGCACCCCACTCTCATATCCACCTGCCTACCTGACTGCTCCACCTGAACATGTGAGAGCAAAGCCCAATTCCAGATCACCCCCAGGCTCTGGCCCAGGACCATCATCCACCCAGAGGCTCAGGCCAGAAATCTAAAAGTCATTCTTGATTCCTCCCTTACCCTCACCCTGTACCTCAATTGGTCACTAAGGCCTGTCAAACCCCCCTCCAAAGTATTTCTCAAATCCGGCTGCTCCAAATCCACATCTTAATGGTCGCGAGGCTAAGCTCATCTTTCTCCAGGACCACTGCAGTGGCCACCTGCACTCTTGCCCTGACAGCGCATTTCTCACCCAGAAGCAAGATGAGCTTCCTAACACATAAATCCAATAGAATCAGGCCTCTACTGAAAACCCTCCACTGGCCTCTCCTTGACCTGAAATACATATTTTTAATAAAATGAAACCCCAAGTCCAGTGGCATGGCATGTAAAGCTCTTCATGCTCTGGCCCTTGCCTCCTCCCAGGCCTTCTCAGTGTGGCCAAGGAAGCCAGGCTGCTTGTCAATGCCACCTCGGTTACCACCGCCAAGCAGTTCCGGCTCTGTTCAAGGGCTGGTGGCCACCCAGACGTCTCCAGTAAGACTGCGTCCACTTAGGTCAGCGTCGTTCCCAGGACTGTCTTATTCTACAGATAAGCCATTCCTAAAAATGTCAACACAGCACTAGGCCGGGGCACCCTCTGAGTTACCATTTAAAGACGTTTACAGCTGGAAATGCAGGTGCACGAGGTCCAGAGCCGAGATTCTGCCGCGGGTGGTCAGACGCTCTTCAGAGCAGAAGCGAGTTAGCGGGGCTGGGTCTGCGTCTGTGCCCACGCCCCCTCGCTCGGGCCTTGAGCCTCCCCCTGAGTTAGAGCCCCGCTCGTTGTGGACGGGTCCGGGGCCGCCTTCTGAGGCCGGCAGGAGCAGCTCCTGCGTTCTGCGTGACCCGGCCGCCCCGCGCCCCGCACCCCGCGGCCCGCGCCCCGCCCCGCCGCACCTGGGGCCGC
>NW_007729124.1:83640-103461 GCF_000696425.1 Galeopterus variegatus
TTTGCGGCCGCACCTCCAGCGCCCCGGGCTCCCATCTGCAGCCCCTGAGGGAGAGCGAGGCCGCCGCCGCCGCCGCCTCCTGCCCTCCCCGGCCCTTCGGCCCCGCGGGACCGGAAGGCGCTGACCCGGCCTGGACGCTGGGCAGCCGGGTCGTTCCGTCGCCGCGGTAACCAGGCTGCAGCCAACCAGACGCGTCGCTCTGAGTCACATGACACAGCCCAATCGCACTCGCGCGTTGGGAAGGGCGAGGCGGACTTCCGAGGCGTCGGAGGGCGGGGCTGCGAGCTCGGCTATCCCGAGGTCACGCCGTCACCATGTTGTAGTTCTTCCTAGGCCAGCGGGACTGGGGACTGTCCCGGCCGAGGCGTGCGGGCGGGGGGCCGAAGGGCATTTTGTCCTCGGGACGGGGCCTCAGGGCCGCTTGGACTCCCCGGCTCTTGTTGCTGCAGGGACCTGAGAGGCCGCTACGGCCGAGGTCGCTCCGCGGACTACACATCCCAGCACGCACCGTCGCTCCCAGGATGCGTCGCTCCTTCCCAGGATGCGCCGCTTCTTCCGGCGCTTGGAGGCCGCTCTGGCCGCGCTGCCTGTGGCCGCCAGTGTTGAAAGCGGCGGGTAAGGAATTCGCGTGGAAGGCGAGTTGCGAGCGGTCACGTGCCCGCCATTGTCGTGGTGTGTGCCGGGGTCCTGGGGAATGAGGTGGCTCCGAAGGACGGGCCTGAGGGGCGGCTCCGCCGGGCTGGACCTTGTAGGGATTCCACAGGCACCCGATTTCCCTTTCATGGGCGCCGGAACAGGGACACACCCCCCTGGCAATATGGCGCCCTTCCAGCTTCTCTTCCGCCATAGGCGAGCCCGCCGGCGCCAAAAACCCACCAGTCACAGGTCCAGATTCACCTCTCCCCCAGCCCCGACCAATCAGCTGCCGCTCCGTCCACCCCCTATCCAAACCCGGAATGCAGCTCCCTATAAATATGCGTGGAGTCCTTAAATAAAGCGGAACTTCTCTGGCGAACTGTCAGCTCGGGTCCTGTCGTCCTTTCAGACCTTCCTGGGCCTGGGCGCGTGTCTCCAGGCGATTTTGAACCCGCCGCTCTGGACTCTAAGCGGGGGCAGGGGTGAGGCCGAAGCATCGCGCCGAGCACTGCCTGGCCCCCGGGTGGTCGGGCATCTGGTCCTGGGGGCTGGAAGTGACCTTCGGGACTTGGAGTTATACCTCATGGCCGCTTAGTGCAGCGGGGACATGAAGACAGTGAGGCCCTGCTCGGAGACTCACCCTTGCTGCAGGAACCCGTTCGTCCCCATTCCCAGGAAGATAGGCGGCCAGCCAGAGGCTTGTTCTCTGCCTGCTCCTCCAAGCCGGCTTCACTGAGGCTTGAGCCTTCACGTAGTGTCAGGCAGGGGAGAAGGGGCCCCGGCCCTCCTAGTGACGGCTGTCGGCTACCTACAAGGGCTTCTCAGATTTTACCACCTCAGGCCACTCTTGCCCAGCCTTGGAATATGAAAGGTGGTCTTATTGAAGCTGTTTTTCTGCAATCAGGTGTGAAAACTCGCTACTGCTGGAAAAGAAACTGAACCTGGTCTGGAAGCCCCCGCCTCTGCTTTTCTGCCTGCTCGGGAGTCCCAGGTTCCTGTGACGACAGCGGCTCCGTCTCTCTGAGGCTGGGCAGGGCCCGCGTGAAGAGCACTTCAAGGTTGTGGGACACTGTGCTACTCTGACCCCACCAGGCCCCACCCCCTGGTTTGGGACTCAGGGTATTATCTGTTGGCTGAGGTTCTAGAAAAGATAGTGACCACATAGCCCAGCACCTCTCTCTGGATGCTTCATGTCCACTTAGCACCCCCTAATGCTGACCTTCCCAGAAGGTGTTTCTGACTTCTTGGCAGGTTGGCAGCTGCATCATAGCTGAAAGGAATCAGGAAGGGCCTGGGCTCTTCTTTACCTAGGGATCCTGGAGCAGTAAGAGACAAATTTATTTCCTGTCCTGGGTGCTGGGTAACTGGTTCACCCCACGTATTGGTCCGTTTTCTGTTGCTTATGACAATAACTGAAACTGGGTAATTTATAAAGAAATGAAATTTATTTCTCACAGTTTTGGAAGCTAAGTCCAAGGTTCAGGGAACGCATCTGATGAGGGCATTCTTCTTGGTGGTAACTACAGCAATGCAGGGTGTCACATGGGTAGAATGACAAGAGCTCTTTAACATGCTCACTCGCTCTCTTACAAGGCCACTTCTGGGACAAACCATTAACCATTAAACCATTAACCATTGGGCTGGCCCGGTGGCGCACTGCTACAGTGCGCCGCTTGGGAAGTGCGGCGGCGCTCCCGCCGAGGGTTTGGATCCCACATACAGACCGGCCGCTCACTGGCTGAGCGAGGCGCGGGAGCAACACCGAGGGTTGCGATCCCGTGGCCGGTCCCGGTCCGGTACGGGCGCGACACTGAGGGTTGCGATCCGTTGCAGGACACGGAAAAAGACAAAAAGGTAAACCATTAACCATTAACCCATTAGTCTATTAGTCCATAAATGGATTGATCCATTTGTGAGGTCACAGCCATCACTATCTAATCACATTTTAAAAGCCCCATTTTTCAATGCCGCCATAGTCTGATTTCCCACCCTCTCCACACTCTTAGAATGGGGATTGAGCTGCAACAAGTTTGGGGGAGACAGACCTTAGCATCGCAGATGATATGTATGGGTGGTTAGAGCTAGAGCTGGTCCAAGATCCAGACTTATGGGGGGCCTTTGCTCTGCCACTTACTCAGGCTGACAAACAAAAGCAAGCACCATTCTGTGGCTACATCAATGTCCAGGGTGGGGCCCATGCCCTGTGACAGATCCCCAGGACCTGGAGGGGGCCAAGAGACAGCTGGTGCTGGCTAGGCAGCATCCCAGGCCTGCAGGCATGAGTGAGTGGCCAGCACTGCTAGTGCTTCAGCCAGAGATGGCATTAGGGCAACTCTTGTGTCTACCTGCTCCCACCCTTACCCCGTTTGCCCTGTGGTCCTACTCAATACCCTAGGGTACAGAGATGCTCCCTCAGCCAGTTAGGAAGGCTTTCCTCATTGTCTCCTGGGCCCACCCCCAGCCCTGGGGTATCAGGAGTGGTGGGAAGCAGCCTGGGGTGGTGGGCTATGAAAAGCGTTCTGAAGGCAGCTAGTTCACAACCCCACTGTCAACAACTGCAGGCTCTGGGAGTTTCAGAGCCTCAGGACCTTTACTGCAAGAAGGGAACACAACCCCAATATTGCAGTGTTGTTTGGGAGTTACAGAAAGATGAGGGTCCCTCAGGCAAAAACATTCCCCACAGTGACCCGACTTCCAGCCAATGGACTGTCCCTTAAACACACGTATAACCACTTCCTTCCCAAGCCCGTGGGTGTTACGGGGTCCTGTGGGACCTGTGCCAGTCATTGCTTTCTCATGGAGTTATGGAGATTAGAAACCAGTGTCCTGCCCCCAACTTGTCCAGAGTTAACGTGGGGGTGAGGAGGGGGGAAACAAGCTGCAAACCCAGCCTTAGGGAAAGCTGAGGTGTCCCAGATGAAGGGACAGGCAGCGGCAGCCAGTGGAGGAGAGGGACAGGTGGTGGGCCAAGAGTGCATCCTTGTTTGGCAGACCGCCACTTTCTGCTGGGGACTTGCCACAGCCTCTGCCTCCTTCCTTACCAGTAGGAACTTTGGTTTTAATGCTGTTCAGTTTCTGGCAGCTAAAGTCATGTGGGGAATCTAACTTCTTCCGACCTCCAAAGTCAAGTTTTAGAAAGGGGCAGTTGCCCCAGCTCTGGGCAGTGAGACACAAGAAGCAGTTGGGGGCTGCTGGGGAATTTTCCTTGGTCCTCAGAACTTATGAGCCGTGTTCCCTTCCAGTCTGTGGACGCCAGTGTGTAGGGATGTGGTCCTAGAGACTGCAGCCACACGGGGATGAGCCAGAGGACAAAGGTCAATATGCTGAGATTGCAGAGCAGAAATACAGAAACAACCCGGGGTCTCTAGTGAAGTGCTGATCCCCTGAATTGATCAGGCCTAGAGTCGCCACAACCTGGTGTTAGGTCCGTGGAACTGAAAACCTGACTTTTAGAAAGCCCCCACCCTTTGGTTTTATTCCTCCAAGTTTTTGTCTCCCTAAGTCTCTGTTCCCAGGAGCAGGCTGAGCAGGCTGCACCCAGAGTGTAACATCGTAGTTGTCTCCCTCCTTTAGTGCAAGGTTTCTGTTTCCGCAAGTCTCCGCTCCCATGAGCAAGCTGTGTCGGGACGGTCTTCTTAGGCTGGGTCAGATGCTAATCTTAACCCTATAGAAGAAGACACACAACTGCCTCTTGGTGCTGATGCCATTTTTCGGCTCAGCCCGGCAGGTCCGCTTGCTCCTTGCTTATAAAATCCTCTTTTCTTCCTTTACCTGGCTAGTGTCTCCTTCCTCAGTGACTTTACACCTGGGACTTCTTATAGATGTAATTTTAATGTTGGAGTAATTTTGAGTTGAATCTTTTGTTGTAGCAAGACAGACTTGCAAATATTCTGTATTATCTACATAACAAATTACCCCAAAACTTAGCGGCTTAAAACAACCAACATTATCTTACAGCTTCTGTGGGTGGTTCTGGCTCAGGATCTCTCAGGAGTCTGCAATCAAAATGTCAGGTCAGGGTTGAAGTCATCTGAAGGTGTGGCTGGGGCTGGAGGATCCACTTCCAAATTTCCACGCAACCTCATTTCTTCACCACGTCAACCTCCATGAGGCTTGTGTGTGTCATGGCATGGCCGCTGGTTTCTCCCAGAGCAGATGATCGAAGAGAAGGGGAAAGTGGAAGCCGCATTGCATCTCATGACCCATCCTGGTTCCTGCCACATCCCATTCATCAGGTGCAAGTCACTGAGTCCAGCTCACACTCAAAGGGAGGGGACTCAAGCTCCACCTTTTGAATGGATGGCTATAAAAATCCGTGGTCTTAAAACACTGCAGGCCCTAGGGGCGATGTGAAGGCTTGGCATGTGCGGGGAGCAGGAGCAATCTGGGAGCCTTCAAAGGGTGGTGCGTGTGCAGCCTTGTCTTCCAGGGAGGACCCTGGGCTCTGGTGTCCAGTGGCGAGGAACCATCCAGGGCACTAAGTGAGTAAAGGGCGGTGGCACGTTTGCATTTTGAAAAGCACTCACTGCAGAGGGCTCGTAAGCAAGTCCCTGCAGCTGGGGTCAGTGAGAGTGGGCCCAGAGGCCCAGATGTGGAGCCCGTGATGGAGGAGAGAGATTTGGGTTCTTAGAAGGTGCTTGGTGACTAGTCCCGCTGGCCAAACGGAGGGGCTGAGGGTGCTGGTGATGGTGGTGCTGATGGAGATAGAGCCCCGTGGGGTTGGAAGACACAAGCTCCCTTTAGACCTGTCTGTCTTTGGGAAGCTCATTGGACGGAAAATACCTTAATGTGTACTTGGGCATGTTCATGGTTACATTTGCAGGTCTAAAGTGCGGGGCAGTTTAGGCCCACAAAACAGTGTAGCCTCACCCCAACCCACCCCACGGCAACCCATGTTGGCTGCCTGCTGAAGAGTGTGCCCAGTGTTGTGGGCCTGCAGGCAACAAGGCACCTATCCCTCTGAGCAAGGCCTCACCTCTGGGGATCCCCTCAGGAGGGACCTGGGCAGGTGGGATGCAGGTACTGGCTTCACCATGAGACCCCTCACCTTAGCAAGGCCCTGGGCCCACTGGACCAGCTGCTGCCATGCATACCCCAGAGCCAACTCTGCCTCTCTGAGCACGAGAGGTGGTAGGGAGCCTGGTGCCCACCCTGGTGGGTCCAGGAGGTGTCTCTGGAGCTCCAGAGTCTGCAGCACTCTGAAGTTACTTGAGCAAAGATCACCTGGCCCTGCAGAGCAACAGTCCAGACTGCTCTGTGAGCTTCTTGTTTCCTCATGAACAAACCCTGTGGTAGTGCCCACAGGACAGTTTTGAGGATTAAGTGAAAAACTATATGCAAAGCATGTGGCCAGTCCTGGACTTCTGGGGGACAATCAGTGATGGTGACAAGCATAGGTTGCTCTTCTGTGCAGTTGTCTCAGGTGGGGACAGTAGGGGTGGGATCCTGGAAACTTGGGTTTCTCCCTTTCCCAGCCTAATGGTTTCCGCTGAAAGAATCTTCCCAGGCAGGGCTGGAACAGGGACTATCTCGGTCTTTCCTGCAACGCACAGTCAGTTCTCTAAGGGGAGTGAAGAGGATTTCACTGTGGCAGCCCCCGAGGGTTCGAAGCGTCAAACCTCATTCAAAACATGCTGAGACGCTGAGCTTGTGTGGTCTTCACATGTCCCAGGGGAGGTGCTCCTGTCCCATCTTACGAATGAAGAAGCTGAGCTTCAAGGGAGGCTGGCAGCTGAGGGCCACGCAGCTGCAGGTGGCCGCAGCAGCTGTGTAGAGCGCAGCAGCCATGCTGCGCAGCCAGGCACACCTCGGCTCACTTTGCCAACCGGCTACAGGGTCTGCTGTGATGGCATTTTACATTAAGCTTTGTTTTTCCCCCCATTATAAAAATAATAACATGCTCCTTATAGGATTTTTTTCCCTAACTGTTGGCCCCAAATGATCATGTGCTCTTAAGTTTTATTATGGATGTTATATGCATAATTTCCACAGTGGACTTCAGTGCTCTGAGGTGAGCGTGCTTCAGGTGTGGGCTGTTTTCTGTATCATGGGTGTTGTATTCACTTCATACTGGGGGATGTTTTTTCTCTCTGCTCATTCACTTTGAACAAGGAGCGGTTCGTCTGGGCCCGGGTGGGTGGGTGGGCGGTAGTGGTGTGTGGCACTCTACCCTGTGTCTAGTAGAAGCCCCTCTCAGGTCCCGGGCTGGACCCAGTGGCTCTGTGGACACCCTTACCAGGCTCCCCGTTTAGCTGGCGTGTCCCTGCCAAGCCCCACCCTGAGTTGTCACTTTATTGCCAGACCCTACATTTAGCTGTTGTTACCCTTCTTTTGGGCTTCTGCCCTCCCAATGTGTGACCAGATGATTATTGGAGTGGGGGGAACTGGAGGAAGAAGTCTTAGCAACTAAGATTCCTCTTAGTGAAAGAATAGTGTTTGTGAGGGAAAACACTGGTGGGGGCTTGGGGTAGGGCGACTCCTGAGCATGTAGCTACCTGCGGTGGCTCAGGTTGGCTGGGTGGGCAGGTCTGATGGGGAGAGGAGAGGAGGAGAAAATAGCTAAAGAAGTGAGGCTGGGGTCTTGGTGGGGTGAAGGGCCCATGGAAAGGTCTTCACAGTATGGAACAGAGGACACGTTGAGAGTGAGGATGTCCTGATGGATCTGAACTTTGCGTAGCTTTATCTGTCACTCCATGACCCCCAGGTCTTAAGAAAACTCTACTACTTTTCCTGTATACTTTCCCCTTTAAAGATCACTTTGCTGTCTCGTAGAGCATTCTTTATCTTGATATTTCAGCCCATGTGCTCTTCATTGTGACCATCCTACTGAGTATTCATTTTAAAAAATTTTTATTTTAATAATTTCCTTTTAAAAATCCTTCAAGAATTTTTAAATTCTTGGCTGGTTGTTTTTCATAACTGCCTGTTCTTGTTTCACAAGTGCCTATTCCTGTGTTATGGTTTATTTCCAATCTCCCCTTTACATCTGAGATTTTAATTGTATGTGTTCTGAAGTCCTCTTCTGATTGTCGTGCTAACTCTGTTTCCTCAGGTGTAAGTTTGGTGTGTTCAATGTGTTGTCTTTTGTACTGTTGGTGCCGTCCCAGGCGGGTGATTCTCAACTGTACCGTATCTTTGTACCTGAAGTCCCCTAATGTTCTGTCCAAAGCATTTGGCCTTAAGAGAAAAGCACCAGCAGTAGGTCACACTCAGACTGGGGGATGGGGTAGAAGCACTCTCAGGGACAAGTCTGGACTGCACAGCACATGGCCTGAGGGACTCAGAAGACCTTATCTGAACCCTAAAGACAGGAGAGTCTCCAGGAAACGTGGGGACTACATCCACATCCACTGTAATGTCCCCTCACACTGTTGCCTCAGACTAGCTCTCCAGCCTGTCTCTGTGGAAGCCTGTCTCTTTCAGCAGGGTCCCTTCCCCTTTTTGAACATTGCCCTTTGGCTCCAGTGATACCTCTCTCCTCCTATCTGCCTGGCTAGTCCCTACCCGGTCCTGAAAATGCAGGTATTTCCCAACATTCTGGCCTTAGCTCTTTGGTGGCTAGTAGTGCTCTTTGCTAAATACCCCCACTTCCATGCATGTGGGGGGGTTGCAGCCCCTGTGGTTGGAGGACAGTGAATGGAAGTGGTGACGGCCCTCCAGAGCTCCCACTACCAGCATGAGTCCTTCCACAGCAGTCATTTATCCCTGGCAAGGTGCCTGGAAACATTGGAGATGTCTCCTCCTTCATGAGCATGGTCCCCGAGTAGCCACATGGAAGGGAAGCCCCTCACCCCCGCCGCCGGAGGTGGACGTGCAGCGTGAGTGAGGAACAGAGCTTCGTTGCTTTGGATGACGGTGTCACAGAGTGGTTTGTGGCTGGAGTGTAACAGCCTATCGAGTGCAGAAGTTGGCCCAAGAGCAAGGACAGGGGCAGCAGTAATGGAATATGTGACATTGGATGCTGGCTGGGGGCCGGGCTGGGGCTGTCAAAGCCTGCTGGAATGTGGGATGTTGGCACACTGTGTATACAGTGGCAAGACACGTGGTAAGGTTCAGCTGTGCTGACGCACGAGGCAGGGGGTGTGCAAAACTGCTGGTGGGTCTAGCAGGGGAGGCTGGGAGATATCGTCAGCACTGCGCTGGTCCTGGGCTGCACTGGACAGGGTGCTGCAGAAGAGATGGGCTGGAAAAATACTCCACGTTTGCAAGCTGGGGGGAGAAGGAGTCAACTAGAGGGAGGCAGGCAGGCGCCAGGGGCTTGCAGGGTTGACAGGTGAGCACTGCTGCCCACCCCAGTGTGCTGAACGCAGAGCTGGGCAGGCCTGCAGCGAGGACCACAGCACGGATATGTCCCCCTGCCCCCCATCATCACTGCTGAGTGTCGCTTCCAGCTTCCCCCAGTCTGCAGTCAGGCAGAGCTGGGACTGGGTGGCAGGGATAGGCGCACAGCCGAGTGGAGCCAGAGGAGGCGCTGTGGGTGCCAGGACCTCGGGAGACCATGAAGTTGCTGAGCGAGCTGAAGTGCCAAAGAAACAAAATCCGGAGTTGCAGTTTGTGATGACTCCTGAGACTTGAAAACAGCCTCAGCAGGGCAGAGGCTGGGGAAGCATTTCGGCATCTAAGGAGGGCTGCTTCTCGCATGTGCCATGTTCAGGGTATCCAGGGAACGCGACTGAGCGGAATCGGGTGCCCACTCCCAAACAGGGTCCCCGGCCGTGCCTGCCTGGGAGGGCTGCGGCTCACCCTGGAGCAGTGGCTGCCCTGCGCCCCTTGCTCCCCTTCTGCAAACTTCATGCAGTCTACCCACCCTGTCCCGAGTAGGGTGTGGGGTGGCGGACTGTCTCTGCACGGGGTGGAGCCTGCAAGCGAGCCCTCACTTGTAGGGAAAACCCCAAGCCCTGGACTGGAGCTCAGTGCCACCACTGGAGGGCACTCGGGCTGACTCCCCGGGGGAGGCGGGGGTGGTGCATCCTGAACAGGAAGGAGGGTGAATGCAACATGAGGCGGCTGGTGTCAGGGTCATTTGCCACCACCTCCAGCTCTCCCCACTTCCTAGTCACTGTGTGTGCAGGGGGCTGTGGCCAATGGATTGGGAGGATACATATGTCTCTTCTGGGTCACAGCATGTTGCCCAGGCAGGGTACTCTGCAGAGTGCTGTGTGGCACTGAGACTGTGGTGCTGCCCCAGCCTAAGGCCTTGACGACCAGGAAGAGCGGTGCCATCCACCACCCTGTGAGAATGGACACTGCGCTTTGTCACGGGAACATCTATCCCATCCACCCCCACCTGCCACCCAAGACCAAACTCCTCCCTGCCACCCGTGCCTCTTCAGACTCCAGTTTAGGATGGGATTTGGCCAAAGTCACAGAGGAGAAGGTCCAGTGTGAAGGTGTGACAAGTGGCCTCTGCGAGGGGTCCAGAGGAGGCCGTGCTCAGGCCCAGGAGCTGAGGAGGGTAAGGGGAGCCCGCTGCTGAGGTGGGGCAGCGGGCGCCTGCTATCAGGGGCCTGCCTATGTGAGGGGTTGGGACCAGCTCGGGAACAGCTCCTGATCATCTCTTGGCCCCGAGCCCCCAGCAGGCCAGTCCCATCCCAGGCAGCCAGGCGGATGCAGAGGACAAGAGGACAAGGAGGTCAGGTTTGCAGAGTGGAGGTTTAATGGGACAATCACCATGATACCCCATTGTAGCAGCCCTAGGCTGGAGACCCCAGGCCCTCCCTTAGGTGGGCCTAAAGGAGCACGGGCCCCACCTTCCTTTCCTTTCCTGGGGCACTGCTGTGCACCTGCACTTCCCACCCCCCAGGCAGCCACAAGAGACAGGCCATCCTGTCCCCACACTCTTCCTGGATCCTGGGACCCCATGTCCTGAGGGGCTAAGGCTTTCTGTGGGCCTGGGGGGCCCTCCCCAGATTTGCCCATCCTCTTTGTGTTCCCTGCTCCACAACAAAGGAATATCTGTGTCCTTTTCCCTCTGCCAGGGGCTGAGGCTGCCAACCCCGGGGGTGGGGTGCAGGGCTCTGTGGGAGGGGACGGCTCAGAACCCTGCAAGGAGGCATGCACCAAGGACACTGCAGCCTGGGCCTCCTGGCAGACATAAGGCACGGTGTGGTGGTGGCCGTGGGACTGCTGGGACTGTTGCCCCCAGGGGCAGCATCCAGCAGGTGCTGGCATCCAGGGCGAGGCACAGCCGTCAGTGTTGAGACAGGAGGCGTGGTGTGTACGGGCTGGCCCCAGGGCCTGCAGTGCAAGAGAGCTGAGGGGGCCCAGGCCCACGGGCCTCTGCTGGACACGAGGAGGTCCCTCTCCCCATGCCCCTGCCTGAGAGAGCCCGTGGAAAGGGCTCATGGGCCCGGGTGGAGCTCGTGGCCACAGCCAAGGTGCAGTCATGGCAGGCCCGGACCACAGAAGGCACAATCGTGGTGTCTGGGAGGTCGAGGGTCAGCCCACCAACAGGGCTAGGCGGACACGTTGACGTCCCTGAGTGAAATGGTACTGCTGGGGGCCTCATCCCCAAGCAGCAGAGCCGGTGAGTCAGAGTCTGTGTCTGCATCTGCTCCATCACCAGCTCGCTCTGTGCTGGGCTCTGCGCTGGGGCCCAGGCCCTGGGACAGGATCTGCTGGATGGTCCTGCGCAGGTTGGGGTGCAGCCGGCCCTGCGTCTGGTAGAAGACCTCCAGCGCAAAGGACTTGAGGGCACCGGTGCAGAGGTCCTCATACAGCGGGATGGTATACATGCGCGACATCTGGGAGGCGGGGGCACTTGGTCACCAGGGCAGGCTCCCAGGGCCAACCTGCCCAGCCAGCCCAGCTGGGCAGCCCTCCTATCCTGGGTCTGCCCGGACTCACCTGGCTGCAAGCCCCACCATGAGCTTCCCACCCCTGCCCTGCCAGCACAGGACATGTATGGAGGCCCCGTCTCCGGGGAGCTAAGGCAGGATGAGCCACGGACAGCTACAGGGAAGCCAGAGCCCATAGGCCCGGGACCCCAGCCTCTGTCTGAGGAGCTCAGATGCCCCCTGGGCCTAGACCTGGAAGAAGAATGTCTGCAGGCCCAGGGCCTGACAGGCTCATGGCTGACGTGGGTGGAGACCCCCAGACTCCTGCTCCAGCTCGTCCCCTCCACGTCCTCTCCAAGGGCCCAAGGGCTAACCCTATGCCCTTCTGACCTGGATCATGCCCCTTCTTGACCTTGACCCTGTGCCCTTCTGACCTGGATTGTGCCCCTGCTTCCCAACCCAGACCTCAAGTCTTTTCCACCCCATTTTCCAGAATGTGCCTGGCCTGCCCTGAGTGGTCAGACTGGAGAGACTAGGATGCTGTCGGTAGAGATGGGGATGTCCCTGGCCTCCAAGGCAAGGCCACCCCTCAGGCCAGGATCCCAGGCTGGTGGCCGCACCTGGCTCTCCAGGAAGCGCCGGACCCTGTGGAGGTCAGGATAGTAGTCGTTGCGGACCACGATCTGCAGCCAGCGGATGCGGATCTCGGCGTTCATGGAGTCCAGCAGGGAGGAGTAGCACTTGGACAGGCTCATCACCACCTCTGCGGGGTGGTGGGCAGGTCAGGGCCATGCTGGCGCTCATCCCCTCCCCTGGACCACCCCCATCAGCTGCAGGACGCACCCTGGGGCAGCGGGGACCCATCCAGGAGCCGGTCCAGGAAGAGCGCCGTCTGGAAGGTCCTCCACTTGGAGATGTCGATGACACTGGCCGAGGCGGCTGCCTGGTCCAGGGGCTCCGCAGTCCACAGTTGGAAAAGGGCCTCCACAGGCCGGGTCAGGCTGGATCCCTGAGACAGGTCCGGCTCGGCCAGTGGTGGGCCCGTGGCATTGAGCCAGCGCTCAAACTCCAGCCCTGTGAGGAGGAGCAATCCTGGGTCCCCACTGGGCTGGGAAGGGGACACCCAAGAAGCCTGCCTAGGACCCCCCAGGAGCATGGGCAGATCAGGGAGGCCAGGGTCAGCTCCAGCTAGCGCCTGCCATGTAAAGCCACCGGAGGCGCTTCTGTGAAGGGGCATGGGGAGGCCAGAAGTGCTCGGTTTGGTGACTGAAGGATCCCCCACCATGCCTGTCCTGGGCAATCAAGCGCTTTAAACCCAACCTCAGCGCTCACGAGATGATGCTCTTGCTTTAAAGTGGTAGCGCCAGGCAGCTGTGGGAGAAGGCTCTGGCCATCCTGTTCCCAAAACCCTTGGTCCACTTACTGTGCCTTTGGAAACTTAGGGTCATCATGCCCAGCACTGCCAGCCACACCTCACTGCCCTCCAGCAAATTCAAGCCATTCTCTAGACGTCAGACTCTTCCAGTCCCTTCCTTGAACCCTAAACCCTCAGACCCTCAGGGATGCGCTCATGTGAGTCACACAACCAGAGCTAAGTGGACTCAGCCAGCTGCAGGACACTTCCTCCGCCCCTGCCCCAGGTACCCTTCCTGCAACTGCCTAACTCAGTCTGCTTAGCCTAAGTGCCACCTCCTCCGGGAAGGCCCCTGGGCCCCGTCAGGCTGGGAAGCACACCTTCCAGTCTGCTCTCCTGGTGTCCCAGCCAGGACGCTGAGCCGCTGGGGCTTTCCTCCAGGCAGAGCCGGCACCTCGGGCAGCAGAGGCTGCTCGCCACCCCCACCCCTCCATTTCCTGGGCCCGTAGCGGGGCGGGGACAGCCTCACCTGCCCGGCAGTCCACACTCTGCTCCTTTAGCTCGGGGAAGAAGCTCAGGAAGGAGTCCAGTAGGTCCTGGGCTACCACGCTGGTGAACTTGTACTTCTCCACGTAGGCCTGTGTGGCAGGGCAAGGCCTCAGCAGGCCAGAGGGCTGTGTGCCGCGGCCGCCACAGGAGCCGGGGCCTGCACAGCATTTGGGGGTGTGCACCGTGGGGCATGCCTGGCACAGGGCCGGCACGAAGGCAGGGGGCAGGTGGGCACAGAGGAGGCAGCCACCCCGTCCCACAGGCCCTGCTGAGTGGCCAAAACTGGAGGCAGGAGAGGGAAGAGGTGGCGCACCAGCAGGACAGGTCCCAGGTGCCCACTGACCCCACCACCTGGAGAGAAGGGCAGTGAGCTGGGGAGGGGCTTGAGGTAGGAGGTGACAGAAACCATGTTGGGGAGGGGACTGCTCACTCGGAGAAAGTCATCAAAGCGCTGGGGGTCTCCGCAGAGCTGGGACAGGTAGTACACAAAACAGTAGCCCTTCTCATAGGTGAACAGGTTCATTAGGTGGCTGGGATTCACTCCTGCAAGGGGAACGCCATGTGTGGGCTGGGATGGACCCGCCTATGGCTCATGGGATGGGGAAGGGGCGGTGGTCAGGTGCCAAGGAGCAGGAGGGGCCGAGGGGCACTGTCCCTCCCATGTCCAGAGGCGTGCTGACACCCTGGAGTGCAGTGACAAGCCTGACCTGCCTGGGGGCCTCGAGGGAGACTGAGGGCCCACATGCCACATGACCTGTACCAGAGCCCCTGGGGGCAGCAGCATGGGGAGGCCTGCCTTTGGCTAGGAGCACCAGTGGGCATGGTGGGGATCCAGCCACAGTGGGGGACAGAGCAGCTCCATCCAGAGCAAGGGAAGGGCAGGCAAGGAGGCCCTGAGGTGACATCCACAGGGGTCCCAGGGAGTGAGGGTACCTGGCTCCAGCTTGACCTGCAGCTTACTGACTGGACTGTCCTCTCCAAGAAGTTTCATCTGCCTGTGCAGGGCATCCAGGCGGAAGGCTGTCTCCAGACAGGTGAAGGCAGCACCTGGACGGGGTCAGGGAGGCAGGGGACAGGTGGGTGGAGGCTGAGCACGTGCAGCAGGTGCCACGGTGCCACCCTGGCTGCTCCCTGCACTGCAGAACTGGCCCGAGGGGAAGGCCAGGCAGGCACAGAGGGCAACCACAGCCCGGAGGCCGCTGGCCATGGCAGTACCGTAGGTCTCCGTGGTGATGCGGCGCTGGGCGTAGGTGGCCAGGCCCTCGCTCAGCCACATCTCCTCCCACGTGGCATTGGTGACGGCGTTGCCGAACCAGCTGTGGGCCACCTCATGGATGACGTCGATGACCAGGAACTCGTCGCTCTCCAGGATGGAGCAGATGATGAAAGTGAGGCAGGGGTTCTCCATGGCCACGATGGGGAAGGACGGGGGCAGGAAGACGATGTCGTACCTGTGCGCCGGCGGACGGGCGGTGAGAGGCCGGCCGAGGGGCTCGGCTCCTGTCCCAGCACGCCCACACCTCACCCTCCACCTGGGGGAGCAGCCCAGCCCCTGCAGGGAGCTTCCCTTCCCCCCCCAGCGGATGCGGGGACAGGGGGCTCCCCCTCTAGGTCCCGTTTGCTCCTCTGGACAGCCGGGACTTGCCCTCTGATTCCCTCTTCCAGCCAGCTGGGCTCCCGAGGGACACCCAGCACTCCAGGACATACCTGCCCCACAGGTATGGCCCGTACAGCTGCTCAGCCGCGCTCAGCCACTGCTCCACCACGCCCGACAGCTTGCTGGTGGCCGTGGGCAGGAGGCATGGCTCAGCCCACACGCGGCTCCTGGCACAGGTTGGACAGGGTGAGCGGAGGCCGGCCGGCCCCACCAGGCCCTCCTCTGCCTTGGGAGCTCCAATAACGCCCACACCTCACCCCACCTGGCCGGCTGCCCAGCCCACAGCACGCCACCCCGCCTCGCTGGCCCTTCCCCGGCAGGGGCGGGTTGCTTCTGAGCAACCCGCCCCTTGGCCCATTTTGTCTCTGGGTTGAAGGAACCCACGAGGGCGAGAGGGTGTGCCAGGCTACGGTGTGGTCGTGGCAGTGAGGACAGGGACTGGGTCAGGGCGCTGGGCAGGGCCATCTGAGGGCAAGTGGGGTGAGGACGGCCTGGCAGGGTGGCCCTGGGTCTACCTGGGCCCGATGTCTGCCGGCTTGAGATCTCCGGCCACAAGGGCCACGAGGTAGGCGGGCACAGGGTGCTCCATGTGGAAGCGGTAGACGCCCTCCTCCTCCACGTACGCACTCTGGGTGGCGCTCATCAGCACCTGCACCCCTGATGGGGCCTGCGAGGAGGCTGGACTGAGGACCAGGCGCCCCCCATCAGGCACCCGCATCCAGGGCCGGGAACTGCAGCTTTGATGCGGCACCCCATGCCCTTGTCAGTAAGCCCTGTATCCGTGTAGGAAGCCCCACATCCACATCTGATAGGGAACCCCACACCCCCCATCAGGGAGCCTCACGACCTGGGTCAGGGAACCGTATCGCTGCAGGAGAACCTCTCATCGCAGCAAAGAGCCTCCATGCTCCGCTGCATCCCCACGCTCCCAGCCTGCAAATCTTCTGCAGTCGGAGGGGGAGGGGCTGCAAAGCTTGAGCCCAGCAACCCTCGGTCCCCACCAGAGATCCAGCAACTCCGTCTGGAGCCCCCTTGTCAGGGGCCCCTATATCTCCACTGGGGCCTCATCCTGGGTAAAGCACCCCGACCCAGTCAGGCCATCTGTGGCAGCCCCGGTCCCATGGGGAGGGTGGGCTCCTTCCAGGACAGTCGGGCAGCAGTGAGGAGAGGAGTGGGCATGCGCAGCTCTGCCTGCCCAGGCTGGTGGGCTCAGTCTCCAGGTAGCACCCGGAGCAGGTGGAGGGTGCGCCAGGTTGGCCCAGGGACAGGGAGGGAGGCCAGTGGACCCTGACCTTGACAACGGCTGAGTAGGTGCACTTCACGGCGGGTGTGTCAAAGCACGGGAAGAAGGAGCGGTTGCACACGGAGTGGCCCTGGGTGAAGACGAAGGGCTTGGCATTGCCGTAGGTCAGCTCTGGGTCCAGCCACCAGATCTGCGGGCAGGAGCTGGGTCAGCAGACAGTCACCAGCTCACGGCTCTAGGCCTGGAGCCTCGAGGGTGGCAGCAGGGCAGCGAGGCTCTGCGGCCCAACACCGATGGTCTCACTGGGCTCATTCAGGGTGAGCAGCCACGCCTGTGGCCTTCACTTGCCCACCTGGTGCCCTCAGTCCCTCCCCCAGGCAGGGACATCGAGGGCAGCTGACCCAGAGCGTGGCCTGTGCTACATCACCACAGCCAGCCCCTGCTCCAGGCAGGACCCAGGCATTGGGGAACCAGCCCAGGGAATCTCCCAGCCCATGCCAGGACAAAAAAAGGAAAAAGCTCAGCATGGTATTATCCAGGCTTCCAAATGGAAACTGAGGCACAGTCAGAACACCTCAAATCCCAATTCCCACAGGCTGGCAGCCAATCTGATCTTGGCTGGGAAAAGGAGCCAGGGACGTGGAAATGGGAAAACCAGAGCTTCATGACGCTCACCCACGCTGGCAGGGAGCAAGCAAGCCTGAGCCCAGGGCCAACCCTGGACAGGCAGCCTCACCAGGAGGACCACATGAGGGACAGGCTCTAGGCCAGGAGACGGTGGGAAGCGAATGGAGGCCAGGCACGAAGCTCCAAGAGGACCGCTGTGGCCATGGGGAGGACGACTGTGGCCATGGGGAGGGCCGCTGGCGGTGGTGTCCAGGGGCTGCGGTGGAGCACTGAGGAATGTGCGTGCTCCCTGAGGGCCGGTGCCCGCCCACCTGCCGCCTTCAGGGCCCAGGTCCCCACTTGGCCAACTTCTCACACGTACCGATGCTGGCAGGTGAGTTGAGACTTTTCTTGCTCCCGGATGCTGAGACCCCTGTCCCTCTGTGTCCTCCTGCCTCCCCGGTCTCATCTCTCACCAAGCGTCTGGTCTCTCCAACAGGGTCAGCTCAGACTATGGGAGGGGGACTCTTTCCCAACTGCAGCCACGTCACTATGGTCCTGAACCTGCCCTGCAGCTAACCCTCACCCTCCCTATTCCTTGTCCACTTCAGTGACCAGTACACATGGGTCCTCCCAGGACCACAAATGGAAAACACGCCCCTGACACTCCTCCAAAGGTGGATAAGCCCGGAATCCACAGCTGACAGCCACTGTGGGGACTGCGGATCCCAGACCCAGTAGCGCTGCCTTCCTGCAGACCCTAGACTCAAGAGGGGTTACCTCACCTGCAGACCCAGCCAGGCCCCTGCCAGCACTTGTGGACCTCTTCAAAACTTTCCCTTGGCTGCCCTGTCCCTGTCCCCTCACTGCAGCACACCCACAGGGCTGTCTTCCTTTCCTGCTGAGCCCAGGGGCTGCCCCAGAACTCTGGGCTCCACAGGTCAGGACCCAGGAATCTGTATCAAGGAGACTTCCTGCAGTGGATCTTGCTGCAGGTCGTCCTCGGCCCACACCAGGAGGACAGGCCCCCTTGGTCCCCCAACTGCCCTTTGCCCCCACCGTCCCCTCCTGCACCTGCTCCACTGCTGCACCTCCTCTCCCCCGCCCACACGTCCTCCCCTCAGCTTTGGTGGGATGGCTGTCTCCCCAGAGACCAGTGGAGCAAGGGGCTGGGGCAGACCTCCCCCGACAGGCTGGGCCCTGCCCCATTCCCTTTCTGCCAGCCCATCTTAGGCACCCGGGACACAGTGGCTGATGGACTGGCGGAGAAGGAACGGGCCTAGGGACTCCACACTGCAGGGCAGAAAAAAAGCTGCTCGGGGTGGGGTGGGGTGCAGGAATGGAGCACAGGGGGCATGGGACCTGATTCTTCAGCACCCACAAACTGCCTCTGGAGGTCTGGGTCTGCTGGCAGGGCCTCCGAGGGAGCCCAGAGATCTCCTGCCACATCTCCATCTGGAGCAGGGACAGGCGGATTTGGGCCAAGTCCCTGGGGCGGCCAGGAAAAGAAGGGGTCTCCACGTGAAGGCTCTGAGCCCACAGTACTCACATGTCCTGGGGGGCACCCACAGTTAGAGGCCAAATGCTCTGCCTTCTGCAAGGGGCCAGCTTGCAGCCTGGGCCAGGCTCTTTGTCCCAGCCAACCTTGGAACCAGTCAGTCTGTGGGGGCCACAGTGCCTCTCCCTGACCGGAGCACCCAAAGGCCACTGAACAAGCTTGGGAAGCCCAGGGACAATGGCCACCTTGCTCCCCAGGTTCTGTGGCTTGTGAGGGCCCTGGTCCCACCACTCTGCTGGCCATGGTCTTGTGTGCAGCAGACACACAGGCTCCAGGTTCACAGGTCAAGGCCAGGAAGGAACACGTTCCTAGTTCTCACCCATCATGGCGGGACACACCTGCCACCTGTCAGAGCCCCAGAGTACCACAGCAGGCATTAAGAGCTAAGCCCGGCAGGCCAGCGGCCAGCACACCCACAGGGTTCCAGGAAGAGGGTGAGGTGGCAGGCCGTGCTCAGGGCTCCTGGGAAATGTGCAGGAAGCCCACAGGTGTGCATCTGGTCTGTGCTCTTCCTGTCCAGATGTCACGCAGGGGCACCCCACCTGGCGCCTCTACACTACTACCCTGTCAATTTGTGTGCCACAGGCAGTGACAGATGGAACCTCCCAGGGCCTCCAGAGCCGTGTGCGTGTTGTGTATGTATGTTGGCTGTCGCGTGTGTGTTGTCCATGCTACCCGGAGACTGGCGTGAGCATCATGTTGTGGGACTGAAAAGCCTGCTCCATCCTGCAAGCCCCACCAGCAGCAGAGGTGGTGGCGTGTGTGTCGGGGGCTCAAGCCATGGTGCCTGACCCGGGCCACTGGCCTTTCTGGCAGGGCATCTAGGATGGTGCGTACCCCGTGTTCAAAGCCCTTCCTGTGTGTCTGTGTTTTGGGGTGTGGAGCCCATCTGCCTCAGCTCCCCACCAGTCCTGGCCAAGGGAGTCCAAAGCAGCACAGGAGGGAGCCTGCACGGCCCTCTCTGCCGCCACTGGATCTGCCTGTCCCTCATTCCACCTCCAGAGAACAGGCCCTCTGGCATCTGACAACCCGGCCCACTCCTCTATGCCAGGCTCTAGCACTCGTATGGCTCGGCAGGTGCCCGTCAGAAGCTGCTCTTGTCCCCAGGCAGGGACAGGACACCTGAGTGGGAGGTGACGCGCTGTCCCCGTGCCCTCTGCCTACCGGGCCAGGACCCGGGGCTGTACCCAGGGCTCCCAAGGGCTCGCGAGCAGCAGCTAGGAGTCGGGAGGGCGCCTGGACTACCGTCAGGGGCCGGGCTGTCCCCGCCCACCCGGACTCACGGCGGGGGCGTCGGTGGAGGTGTAGCGCAGGATGACCTGGAAGGGCTGGTGCGCCTGCAGCTCGGGCGGCAGCGTGACGGTGAGCGAAGAGCCGTAGTCGGTGAACGGATCCACCCTGAAGGCCAGCGGGCAGCAGGCGCGCTCGGCGCCGGGCGCCTCG